>NC_047674.1:61855079-62137579 GCF_011762505.2 Arvicanthis niloticus | reverse complement strand
GTTTTTGTTGTTGTTGAAGACCAGCCTTAGTCCGTGGTAGTCTGATAGAATACATGGAATTAATCAATGTTCTTATTTCTGTTAAGATTCATTTTGTGTCTGAGTATATGGTTCATTTTTGAGCATGTACCATGAGTTGCTGAGAAGAAGGTATATTCTTTTGTTTTAGGATGAAATGTTCTATAGATAAAGGTTAAGTCCATTTGGTTCATAACTTCTTTGAGTTTCACTGTGTCTCTCTTTAGTTTCTGTTTCTATGATCTGTCTATTGGTGAGAGTGGAGTGCTGAAACCTCCTACTATTATTGTGTGAGGTTCAATGTTTGTTTTGATCTTTAGTAGCATTTCTTTTACAAATGTAGGTGCCCTTGCTTTGGGGGCATAGATGTTCAGAATTGAGAGTATATTCTGGTGAATTTTTTCTTTGATAAGTATGTGGTAACCTTTCCCATCTTTTTGATAATTTTTGGTTGAAAGTCTATTTTGTTGGATATTAGGATAGCTACTACAGCCTGTTCCTTGGAACCATTTGCTTGGAAAATTTTTTCCTATCCTTTTAATTTGAGATAATATCTTTCTTTGTCGCTGAGGTGTGTTTCCTGTATGCAGAAAATGCTGGATCCTGTTTATGTATCCAGTCTATTAACCGGTGTCTTTTTATTGGGGAATTGAGTCCATTGATGTTGAAAGATATTAGGGACCAATGATCATTGCTTCCTGTTATTTTTGTTTTTACATTTGGAATTATGTTTGTGAGTTTCTGTTCTTTTGAGTTTGTTGTGATGAAATTAATTTCCTTCTTTTTTGGGGGTGGTAATTTCCTTTCTTCTGTTGGACTTTTCCTTCTATTATCATTTGTAGGTCTAGATAAGTAGAAAAATATTGTTTAAATTTAGTTTTGTCTTGGAAAACTTTGGTTTCTTTATCTACGGTAATTGTGAATTTTGCTGGGTATAGTAGACTGGGCTGGCATTTTTGATCTCTTAGAGTCTGTATGACATCTGTCCAGGCTCTTCTGGATTTAATAGTCTTAGATGAGAAGTCTGGTTATTCTGATAGGTCTGCCTTTATATGTTACTTGACCTTTTTCCCTAACTGCTTTAAATATTCTTTCTTTGTGTATTTGGAGTTTTAATTATTATATAATGAGAGGAATTTTTTTGTCTCATCAGTTTGGTGTTCTGTAGGCTTCTTTTATGTTTATGGGCATTTCTTTCTTCAGGTTAGGAAAGCTTTTTTTCTATAATTTTGTCGAAGATATTTGCTGGCTTTTTGAGTTGGGAATCTTCACACTCTTCTATACCAATTATTCTCAGGTTGGGTCTTTTCATTGTGTCCTGGATTTCTTGAATGTTTTGAGATAGGATCTTTTTGCTATTTGTATTTTTCTTGGCTGTTGTGTTTATATCTTAAATTGTATCTTATGCCATTGAGATTCTCTCTTCTTTCTCTTGTATTCTTCTGGTGATGCTTGCATCTGTGACTCCTGACCTCTTTTCTAGGTTTTTCTTCTCCAGAGCTGTCTCCCTTTGAGTTTTCTTTAATAATTATCCTTTTACTTTTAGATTCTGGATGGTTTTGTTCAATTCCTTTCCCTGTTTGATTTCATTGCCCTGTATTTCTTTAAGGGATTTGTGTATTTTCTCTTTAAAGGCTTCTACTTGTTTACTTGTGTTCTTCTGCATTTCTTTAAAGGAGTTACTTATGTCCTTCTTAAAGTCCTCTACCATCTTCATAAAATGAGAGTTTAGATCTGAATCTTGTTTTAAGAGTGTGTTTAGGTATCCAGGACTTGCTGTGGTGGGAGAACTGGGTTCTGATGCTGCCAGTTCAAAATGGTTTCTGTTGCTTATGTTCTTATGATTTCCTCTTGCTATCTGGTTATCTCTGGTGTTATCTGGCCTCCCTGTCTCTGATTGGAGCCTGTTCTTCCTGTGATTCTCTGATCCTGGGGAGTCAAGCTGGGGGATCAAGCTGTCACTGGTGTGTGTGCTGTGTGGGATCAGGTCTGGCTCCCAGGCACAGATGGGAGCTAGAAGGCACCCTGGTATCCGACTGGGCAGGAATCTGCTTCCCTGGTATGTTGGATCTCTTGGTGGGGTTTAAGGTCTTACCTGTGAAGATGGGTATGTCTGAATACCTAAGGAGTCGAACTCTAACTGAGGTGTGTGTTGTGAGGGATCCAGTCCAGCACTGGGTCTCTGCTCCCTAAAGGCACAGGTGGGAACCAGGTGTTTATGGTATTAAAAATTCTCTATGAGAGAGGTCAAAATAGAACAGGCCTAGAAAGAAAGGAGGCTGCTAATTTGAATTAATTTATACCTCTGGTGATTTGGGGTTGCTGGATCAAGGACATACTAATTTGGGAGAGAGGTTCTATATTTTTGATAATAGGAAAGAATAAAAGGCTTTGGACCCCTTTCAAGGTGATATGGATCATATATGATAGGGGAAGAGCACCTAAAGATCTTGGCTACAAAGAGAAAAAAATTCAAGATCAAACACGTCAGGTACCTTTATTTACTGATGCCTCCATATGGAAACAGCCTTGTAACTGGCTTAGACATAAAAATGTCTCTAGCCAAAACATTAGCTAAGATTAAACAAGAAATCTTGTTGGTTATATAATCCTTAAGATTCATCATGCTATCCTTGCATGCATGAATGAAGATTTATTACAATTGATTACTAATCAAATTAACTAATAGAAAATGACAGTTGTATCTCACCTACTCAGACAACAAGCAAAAAATTCATCCTTAACTAATCTGTACACCTTACACAATCCACATAGATATCTATATAAAACTTAAAATTTTTTTGTAAGATTTATATGTTACAAAATAAAACACCAAGTTTCATCTCTGTCAAGATTCATTCTTGGGGACATTGAAATGACCTGCTGTTGTAGCTCCCTGCTTCCTAATGCTGTTTCCAGAGACTTGCTTCCAGAACAGCTTCAGAAATATTTGGTGATTCCTATTGACCTCAGTTCATCCAGCATTTCAGATAGATCCAGTCAGAAATTCAATCAAGCCCTAAACCTTCTAAGCATACAGATACTAAATAACAGATGTTAAATCTAGTTTTCTTATTCCTGTTGCTGATAATATTTAATGAATGGGGCTATGCAGGCTGACCATCTAAGCTGCAGCAGCTTGGCTTAGCCCTCCTGCCATGTTCCACCGCCAGAGGCCATGTGTACCACAGCTAGGAATGGCCAGCCAGAAACACCTGCCCTGCCACACACAAGATGCCAGTGTGGGAGATGGCTCTGCCAATCTTTCATGCTGTCTCCACAAGGCTAGGCTGAGCCCAGACCATCCTGCCATCCACATGGTAACCAGTAAGAATGAGACTCTAATGCTTAAAAATTAATCAAAGGCTTTATATGTTTGGCAATGTTCAATAACAAGATGCCCACCCAAAAAGAGGTGTAACCCAATACCCAACCTAGATATAACAACTACCATTGACTGGTAGAGACATGTGCACATCCACTTCCATGTTCCCTCTCTCTGGTCCTCTCTCCCTAGCTCTTCCTTTTCCTTCTCCTCTTCCTCTCCTTACTCCTCCGACTTTAGCTTCTTCCAACTTGTGGGAAAAATATGCTGCTACATTTCCAATTTTCCTACTCCTTCCCACTGCTTAAAATATACCCCCATTCAACAGAAAAGCCATAGAGAATCATCATCTGTTGTCCCTGGGTTTAAGTGTCTGGTTATGGCTATTTTATAAATTATAGGCAAGTTGTCATTTTAAGGAATGATTTGTAAATGATCATAATTTTGAACAGGAAGGAAACTAAACAGAAAGCTTAGACTTAGACATTTCTGTCTTTCCTTTCCTTTCCTCTCCTCTATCCTTTCTTTCCTCAGTAAAAGGAAGGGGTTGACAGGAAAAGGGAATAGAATAGTATTATAAGAAATTAGATGTATGGAATGGATTACTAAATTTACTCTAAAATAAAGTATTGTATAGCCATAATCTTACATTGGTAGAAATCTTTATACTTGACCCAAAACTGAAGTTATAGTTTTCTTATATTGGTACAGAATTTATATATTAATACAGGTTAAAGGTTTTCTTTGGTACAAGTCTTTGTACATTGATACAAAATTAGAAATCAATATTGCTAGTCTTACATAGGCATTATGCCTGTGCAAATCATTTAAGAATAAAAAGCTTAAACCCAGTCTTTCTAATAACTGCTATAAGAAAATATTTAGGATAATTAAGTAACTTGCAAGTTAAGGGCTAGATAGTAAATTATGTTTATATTAGACACTACTTAGTTATAATAAAGTGTTTTCAACATTATTCAATTGGAAGTAACAAAAAATAATCAAGGTTTAACACTTCAGATATACTTTATATAGACAGATAGTCTTGATAAAGATCAGAAATCCAAAGAATATGACATTTTTAATGATTAATAAAATTTTGAATAGGACACATGTCTGCTCCTGACAATACCTGCTTCTTGGTTCTAAACAGATATTCATCATCATAGCCTCCATATAGGTAGGCTCCAGTTGTGACAAGGTTGCCACTGGGCAAGGATTGCCCTAATTCATCCACAAATAAAAATAAAAAACTAGTGTCCAGAAAATGACACATGATGCTGTATAGTCGACAGCATAGCTCTGCCAAGACAAGCTTGGCCAGTGCTTTATAATTCCTGCTTCACCTAAGGTTTATCAGAAGGTTCTAGGCCAGAAGGCTGAAGACAGATGCTCCAACATTTTGAGAAATAGAAAGTCAGTTGTCTCTACAAACTGTGTTTTAGAATCAATGTTTTTGTGCTTCCTATATATTCAGCTAATATTTAATTCATTCTCAGATCTCTGATGTATTTGAAGACTAGTTATACTCATAATTAAACTTAACCTGTTTAACATTAAGGAAGATGATGGAGATTGGAAGGGATGGTTTTCATTTGGTAATGCAAGTTAAAATCAAAACATAATTCACATATAGAAGCCACAACATTTTGAGAAGTTGTCCTTGAGGAAGCAACCTGGATGATAATAGGTAATCCATATGACCCCAAAACATGGACCTCACCCTTCTCCAAAAGCTGGTCTCCCCCTTCTCCAAAAGAGCCAGGAAGGAATGTCTGCCTCCCTCTGTTTTCTGCCCATTTTTTTCTGCTGTCCAAAAATACATGTGTCCCTCTAAGCTGGTGCACACCAAGGATGCTTCACTCTCCTAGCTATAACATGACTCTGATAGTGATGAATGTCTTGAGACCTGTCCCATTGCAGAACTGGTAGCTACAAAAAAGACCATAGAGGAGATCTACAGAACAATTGTTTCTTCAGTCTCAACATCACACACTAGCACCACCTAATCTTTCCTGTACCTTCTCTTATCTCTCTTTGCTTCACTATAAAACTCTAATCTGTCTGCTCCTCCTTCTACTATTCAGCAACTCTGCAACCTCCAGGACTCCACCATGCACCTGAAGGTCCAGACATATCTGATTAATGTCCATTCCACTCAGGCTAAATTGGTATCCTTATAAGACTAGAGATTTAAAATTGTTCAGACAAGCAGTAAAGGAGGACAGCATCCATGGCCCTTGGAATAAATTCTTCCTGCAAATTCAAATTGCCACTTTAAACACACCCCAGAATTGGCAAGTTATTTGCCATTCCTGTTATGCTGGCCTACTGTTCCTACAATGGGAAGCCCTATACAGAGACTAATGTCTCCAAATAGTCAGGTGGAATTGGGGCTGAAATGATGACACATGGGAGCTATGATGAGCTTTGTGTTCAGGAAGCTTTTTCTACAGGAGCTCAAAAAGCAGCCTAGCCAGCAGGGTATATCTCCCAGGTGAGAGTTGGGTTAAAGTGTGTCCCACATCTGCCTCACCATGGAGCTAGCAACACTCGGGGAGACAGAGGCAAGAGAAGTTTGATTGTACTCTCCCCAGGCCAATGCTGGGCAGGCAGCAGGCTATGGGAAGCTGCAGGGCTCTGCTCTATGGTGGGGAGCTCAGTCTGAGGTCCCCGAGGACTACCAGAGTTGGCTGAGGGGTTCCCAGGCCAAAAGGTGGCCAGCAACTGGCTGGTTCTCAGACTCTTGTGCCTCCAAAAACCTCTGGGAGCATCAAAAAAGCTGAGAACAAAATGGGGTCCACAGGCTGGATTGGCCCACAGCCAAAGGGAGAGAAGGGAGAAAAGCTTCTTTGGCTGTGTCTCTCAGGGATGAGAGTTCTTGGTTTGGTCACAGAGGCTCCCTGGGCTTGCTTGGATTGGTGGTCACCATGGCTAGAAACACAGAGAGGTCTTCTGTGGGGGAGATTAGATGGCAGCTCTGTAGGTAAAGGCCTGCTCCATTGTTCTCCAAGGTCCTGATGGAAAGAAACAGTCCGTGGTTTTAAGATATGTACTGCCATGGCAGAAATTATATGAGAAACTGTACCCCGGTTTTTCAGGACAGTCCTGAGGTTAAATACCTTTTTCAGGGAAGAGGGTCTGAGAAGGAATGCTTAATTGGCTACACCCTTCTGGCCTTTAGGTACCTCATTAATATGGAGATCGGTCTTGAGGCTCCATGGCCTGTAGTCACACCCTCTACCCATGGATGGGCTAGTAGAAGCGTTACCTTACATAACTAAAGGATAAAAATCTATGGAAGACTGCAGCCTCATGTCAGGAGCCTGGAGTCTGGGAGAGTGGTGAAACACATGCTGTTCCATAGGATCATCTGGGGTCTCTGGTGGTTTCTAGCCTGTACTGGACTAAAAACCAGGCTGTCTATCACAGTCTGACAGGTGAGCCTCTGTACAAGTCAAGCCTAGAATAGAATCAATCACTCTCTAGCTCACAAGACCCTGTCTCCTTCCAGCTTTTACTCTGCCAAAAACCAGAAGAGACTCATTATGACTTTATTTTTAAAACACACAGAAGCTTAGAAAAAAAATTCCCAACCTTCAGTTCAGAGACCTCCTTGTTAAATATATTATTTGTGAGAATACAACTTCTGAGTGTAGTCTCACCTGCCAAGGCCTCAAAGATGAACATTAGGATAGATGGACTGTGGCCACTTGGGATATTGAAACAGAGTTCCATCAGGCTGCTTCCATTGCCTAAGCCATCAAAGCAAAAAAACCAAACAAACAAACAAACAAACAAATAAAAACAAACAAAAAACAAACAAAACAAAAAATCCTACCAACAACAAAAGAAAGAGGGTTGCTTTCTTTAAATGTGACAAACTTCAAGTGGCCTAAGGGCACTTCCTACTTCTACCATAAATTCCACTACCCCCAAGACAGTCTGTGATGCTATAAGGGCTTTAATTGGAGCTTATTGCTCCCATTATGACAAAGACTGCAAGCCAATAGAGCCTTTAAGTTTAAAATGGGAAACTCCTCAGCCCTCACACTAAGAGGGAAAACTGCTCCAATACAGGCTCTATTAGTTTGCAGAATCTCAGAGTTCTTCTACACAAAATTAACCATGAAAGTAGACTACAGGCCATTCAAATGACTCATTGATACTTGAACAAATTAAACAATTTTAAGACAAGAGGTCCCACAAGCTGGGACCTACTTCCTGGGCCCCAACTTCTAGGCATAGGCAGTTTCTCCCATGCCATTACAATCAAACAAGCCTACAAGTGTGAGAAACCTGATGTCTATGGGCAGTACTGCCCTCTTGTGGCCAAGATCAACACCAATCTTCTAGGAAAAGATATTCTGGAGGTTCTGGATGTTACTCTTTCTTACTAGTCCTCAAAGGGGTTCATTAGGGTAAATGATTATGTCTATAGTAAGAATTATACTCATAAAACCTTTTAAAACTTCTGCTGGATTACTCTCAATTGTAAGGACTTCTGATAAATATAGCCCACCCTACCTGGACTGGTTCTCCAATTAGCTTGAGTTGAACAATGGCCTCCATCAAGGGAGAAACATGAAGTGCTTAAACAGTTAATAAAATAACAACTTCAAATTTCCCATATCTGCCTTTCTCTCAGTTCATAGAACACTCTGATCTTCATTATAAAAAAAAAAAAAAATCTCAGGTGGATGAGTCTGCTACAGGATTTAATTGTAATTAATAAATCTATGCTGGTGTGGGGGTCCCCCCCCCAAAGAGAACCCCTTGCCTTTTCCATTCCTGCCAATGTCACTTGTTGATGGAAATAGTAAAAGACGATTGGCATTTTCAGCACTACTGCCAGCACGGTCAGGCCACATGGCACCAGAGCTTCAAAATCTCTCCACCCAACTGGCTATGTTCCCTCTGGTGGGTCACTACCACACCAGCTCTGTGCTTTAAAACACTGATGGATTTTGTGGGGCACATCAGGCAAGCTCATGCTTTGCTGCTATACCTTTCTCTCTTGAACTCAAATATTACACAAACTTAGTTCAGAAACAATGGTAACTCAATCTCTGGATGCAACAACTAGAATGCTAATCTTGCAAGCCATATTAATTCTAAATCCTCTTGCGACTAATCCTGGTAAATTTGCCATAAGCCAGGAAGACTCAATAGCTACATCTTGGCCGCCCTCATCCCAGCCTTGAGCAGGCCTGAAGGATCTTGCTTACCACAGTAGACCAAACAATAGGACCCAGGAGGTGTTACCCACCTTGGCAGCATACAGCCTGCTACAGGAGCTGAGGAGAATAGACTGCCTGCCTGCTGAGCTTGCCTTGAGATACCTCTGGCTCTGATTAAGGATGGATTCCCCTCACCCATGCCAGATGAAGCAAGAAGGGGTTCTGGTGGTGGAGGTGGGGCTTTCCCTTTTTATTTGAAAACTGAATATTAAACTTGGAGCCTTGATCAGAATATGTTGTCTTGGCTCCATTTTTTTCTCTCACCCTCTGTTCCCCTTTCATTCCCAGCCCTCCTTTCAGGTAAATCCAATTATTCATGGCTGCAGGTAGCTACAGATTGGTGCCCACAATGAGAGACCTGAAAAGGGGGACCAGCTGAGGAACACTGTCTAGGGTGGAGCTCCACGGAAAATGAAACAAGAAGGAGAGTATCCCACACACTTGGTAAGCAGCAAACAATATTGATACTAGTGCTAGTTATGGTTATTTTTTTGAAGGCTGTGTTTTCAGGAAGTGTGTTTAAGGGGATACGGTCTAGGTTGAGTAAGTATTAACTTGACTCAACCTCACCTAGGAGGTGAAAGCGAATTTTGGGATTTCTAAATAGACATTTACCCACAGCCTAAGAGCTGCCTCAGGCAAGAGGAGCAGGGTTAGAAGGAATTGGAAGAATAAAAAAAGCAGGGCACTGAGGAGTAAATATCAAGAGCTGCCACTACATTGCCTAAAGAAAGAGATGAAGAGTTGGATCTTGAATATGAGAGAGAGAAAGGGCTTCAGAAAAGCGGTTGTCCTTTCTGGGCTGTGTCAGCAAAAAAGAAAGAAAATACTATTTCAGAGGTCTCCTAGGAACAAGAGATGTTGAGTTTCTCTCTGGCTTCTACAGAAGCTGCTTTCTTAGTTTATTGTCTGTTCTTGGCACACCAATGTCCATGTGTGTCAATTGTCTGTTTTTGTTTCATACTTTGAGTGATTGGTGTTCCATGTTTTATGGTGTTCTATAATTTATGTTCAAAAGAAAAGATCATTAAAATTGCTTGATCCACCCCTTGGTCTAGTTTAACTTGGTTTTAAAGGCAGTCTTAATATGCACAGCAAAGGCTGATAAGTTACCTTACACCTGTAGCTAAGAGTCGAGCTGAGCTAGAAAAGCCTTTAGACAAATTGATTTTTGGTATAAGCTGCTTTTAAAGGGGACCAACAGCTTTTTAAATTCTATAAGAAAGCTGAGAGTTGTTTGTCCCAGAAAAATCTCTGTGACAAGATGCTTTTCTCTTGAAATTACAGTTAGGAAAAGCAAGAAATTTTGTTTAGTCTAAATATATAAGATGTTATTGTCACTTTATTTTTGTTTCTGATTGGTTTTAAAAGTATAAATATGGTCTACATGTCTTGGTTATAGATTATTGGCCTATAAGTTATTGGGTATGATTAAAATTGGCTTAAGACTCATAACTCAGGGTTAGAGTCATTCAGAAACCAGATGTATAAAGATAAGATTTAAAACCAATGTCTCTTTAGTGAGGTACTGAAAGCTACACTATTGTGCATTCATATATAAGAACCGGTAGCAAAACTTTGTAACATAAAGGTAATCTAGGAGGACTCCCGGTCTGGGACCGAGCACTGAGCATACCACCACCATCAGCTCTGCACCCAACCTCACCAAACCCAGATGAAGCTGGGCTACTAGGAGCTCTAACCAGGGCAGTATCTCAGGTAAGGAATCAGCAACACTCACCCCAAACAGGGAGTAACCGGGGCACACAGGGACCCAGGAATTCACTCCTGGACAGGAGCACTGGTACCTTCCGGTCTGGGCCTGAGCGCTCAGCGGATAGCTCTGCACCCAATCTCACAGAACCCAGAGGAAGTGGGCTCTCAAGAGCTCTAAGCCACACAGTATCTTAGGTAAGGAGGCAGCAACACTCACACCAAATAGAAAGTAACTGGGACCACTGGGACCCAGGAATTAACTCCTGGGTGGGTGTACTGGTTCCTTCCTGTCTGGGCCCGAGCATAGAGCAGATTCCAGGAGGCAGCTCTGTACCCAACCTCACAAAACCCAGAGTGGCAGGGCTCTCCAGAGTTCAGGTCAGGAGATAGCAATATTCTACCCAAACAGGGAGTAACCAAGACCCACAGGGACCCAGGAATTCACTCCTGGCCCAGAGCACTGGTTCTGTCTTGTTTCTGCCTGAATACTGAGCAGAGCTTGGACCTCAGCTCTAACCCCAGAAGCAACACTCATCCCAAATAGTTATGACACAACCAAGATAATAGGAAAGACAAGGCTCCAGTCAGAGACAGCTCAGGTAGCACCAAGGAGATCCAGATGGGGAAAGGCAAGTGCAAGAATACAAGCACCAGCAACCCAGAGTACTCGGCTTCATCAGAACCTAGTTCTCCCATATTAGAAAGTCCTGAATTACCCATATCAGGAAAGCAAGAGTCATATCTAAAATCACTTCTAATGACGATGATAGAGAACTTTAAGAAGGACATAAATAACACCCTCAAAGAAATTGAGGAGAACACAGATAAACAGGTGAAAGCCCTTAAAGAGGAAACACAAAAATCCCTTAAAGAATTACAAGAGAACACAACTAAACAGGTGAAGGAATTGAACAAAAACATCCAGGACATTAAAAATGGAAGTAGAGACAATTAATAAATCACAAAGGGAGACTACGAGGGATATAGAAAAGCTGGGAAAGAAATCAGGAGTCATAAATGCAAGCATCACCAACAGAATACAAGAGATAGAAGAGAGAATCTCAGGTGCAGAAGATACCATAGAAAATATGAACACAACTGTCAAAGAAAACACAAAATGCAAAAAGTTCTTAACACAAAACATCCAGGAAATTCAGGACACAATGAGAAGACAGAACTTAAGGATAATAGGTATAGAAGAAAGTGAGGATTCCCATTTTAAAGGGCCAATAAATATCTTCAACAAAATTATAGAAGAAAACTTCCCTAACCTAAATAATGAGATGCCCATAATCATCCAAGAAGCCTACAGAACGCCAAATAGATTAGACCAGAAAAGAAATACCTCCCGTCACATAATAATCAAAACACAAAATGCACAAAACAAAGAAAGAATTTTAAAAGCAATAAGGGAAAAAGGCCAAGTAACATATAAAGGCAGACCTATCAGAATTACACCAGACTTCTCACCAGAGACTATAAAACCTAGAAGATCCTGGACGGATGTTATACAGACCCTAAGAGAACATAAATGCCAGCCCAGGGTATTATACCCACCAAAACTCTCAAATACCATAGATGGAGAAACCAAGATATTCCATGACAAAACCAAATTTACACAATATCTTTCCACAAACCCAGCACTACAAAGAATAATAGCAGGAAAGCACCAATATAAGGAGGGCAATTATACCCCAGAAAGAGCACGAAAGTAAGCCTCTTCCAACAAACTCAAAAGAAGATAAACACACAAACAATGCCTCTGCTGTTAACAAAAAATAATAGGAAGCAATAATCTCCTCTCCTTAATATCTCTTAACATTAATGGACTCAATTCCCCAATAAAAAGACATAGGCTAACGGGCTGGATACACAAACAGGAAGATAAGGGAAAGCCCACACTCACATGGAAATTGAACAATACTCTACTCAATGATAATGTGGTCAGGGAAGAAATAAGGAAAGAAATTAAAAACTTTTTAGAATTTAATGATAATGAAGACACATCATACCAAAACCTATGGGACACAATGATAGCAGTG
Organism: Arvicanthis niloticus; assembly: GCF_011762505.2. NCBI lineage: Eukaryota > Metazoa > Chordata > Mammalia > Rodentia > Muridae > Arvicanthis > Arvicanthis niloticus. The sequence continues at coordinate 62,125,238 of NC_047674.1, read as the reverse complement.
CTAAGAGGAAAACTCATAGCTCTAAGTGCTTACAAAAAGAAACCGGGGAGGGTTTACACTAGCAGTTTGGCAACACACCTGAAAGCTCTAGAACAAAATGAAGCAAATACACCCAAGAGGAGTAGACAGGAGGAAATAATTAAAGTCAGGACTGAAATCAATTAAATAGTAACAACAACAACAAAAAAAACTATACAAAGAATTAATAAAACTAGGAGTTGGTTCTTTGAGAAAATCAACAAGATAGATAAACCTTTAGCCAGACTAATCAGAGGGCAGAGAGACAGTATTCAACTTAATAAAATCAGAACTGAAATGGGGGACATAGTAACAGAAACTGAGGAAATCCAAAAAATCATGAGATCCTACTACAAAAGCCTATACTCAACAACATTGGAAAATCTGGATGAAATGGACAATTTTCTAGACAAATACCAATTACCAATGTTAAATTAGGAGCAGATAAACCATCTAAACAGTCCCATAATCCTGAAAGAAATAGAAGCAGTCATTAAAAATCTAGTCACCAAAAAAAGTCTGGGACCAGATGGTTTCAGTGCAGAATTCTATCAGATCTTCAAGGAAGATCTAATACCAATTCTTTTCAAACTGTTCCACAAAGTAGAAATAGAAGGAACACTGCCCAATTCATTCTATGAAGCCAAAATCATGCTCATACCTAAACCACACAAAGACCCGACAAAGAAAGAGAACTTCAGACCAATTTTCCTAATGAATATTGATGCAAAAATACTCAATAAATTTCTCAAAAACCGAATCTAAGAACACATCAAAACAATCATCCATCATGATCAAGTAGGCTTTATCCCAGGAATGCAGGGTTGGTTCAATATACGGAAGTCCATCAATGTAATTCACTATATAAACAAATTCTCAATTGAGGAATCTCGAATGGTTGAGAAGCACCAAAAAAAGTGTTCAACATTCCTAGTCATCAGAGAAATGCAAATGAAAACAAATATTGAGATTCCACCTCACACCAGTGAGAATGGCTAAGATCGAAAACACAGGTGACAGCAGATGCTGGCGAGGATGTGAACAAAGGAACACTCCTCCATTGTTGGTGGGATTGTTAGCTGGTACAACCACTATGGAAATCAGTCTGGTGGTAGCGTAGAAAATTGAACATATTATTATGTGAGAACCCAGCTATACTACTCCTTGGCATATACCCAAAAGATGATTGAAAATACAACAGGGACACATGCTCCACTATGTTCATAGCAGCCTTATTTATAATAGCCAGAAGTTGGAAAGAACCCTGATGTCCTTCAACAGAGGAAAGGATACAGAAAATATGATATATTTACACAATGGAATACTACTCAGCTATTAAAACCAATGAGATCATGAAATTCTTAGGCAAATGGATGGAGCTTGAGAATATCATCCTGAGTGAGGTAACCCAATCATAAAAGAACATACATGGCATATAATCACTGATAAGTGGATATTAGCCCACGAGCTCACAATACCTAAGACACAATGCATAAACCACATGAAACTCAAGAGGAGGAAGGAAGTGTGAGTGTTTGTTTGTTTGGTTGGTTTTTTAGGAGTAGCAAAATACTCAACCAGAGCTCCCAGGGTCTAAACCTCCAGACTGAGAACAGAAAGGGAGGGACTCATGGCTACACATGTATAGGTAACTGAGAGTGGCCTCGTAAGGCAACAGTGGAAGTGGAGGGCCATGTTCCCCGAAAGATTGGATTCATAGTGTTGGGGAATTCAAGAGCAGGGAGGCGGGGTTGGGAGAATGGTGGGAGCACACCCTCATAAAAATTGGAAGAGGGGGTATAGGATTAGGGGGTTTGGGGGAGAAAGGAAGTGGAGATAACAGTGAAAGGTAAATATGTAAAATATCAAAAAAAAAAAAAACAGATAATGGGTCTGGAAAAAAAAGATAGTTTACTTATTTCAAAGATTTTCAAAGGTTTCCAGGAGATGCTTATTGGCTAAGATCTTATTTTAAGCTCTTCACAAAAGAATTTATGTCTCTGTTTAATATTCTCAAGAGAGATGCAAATCCTAATTTCTCTCAACAATTAATTGACAAAAGAGGAGTAATTTTATAAAAAGTAAAAGAAGCTCTCATTAATTTATATATTATATAGATTGATACAGATTGATTAAATGTTGGCTGTGTTATAATAGTCCTTTGATAAAAGAAATTATTAATAAAGAATTATATTTCTTTAAATAGTGTCTTCATGACTCTCTGAAGGTGGAAGGGGCATGCCTTGTTTACTCTTAACTTTCTAAAACTGAAAGATCATGGCAAATCTGCTGCTGATTGCCTCTGGCATCGCTGAGACCAATAAAAACTAAGCCACAACTATGTGGAAGGACACTTTTATTCTTAAATGGAATGGCCAGGACCCAGTTCCTACTTGGGGCCGAGGATTGATATGCATGCTTGATACCACAGAAGGCACAGCTAAATGGCCACCAAAAAGATTAATGAACTAAATAGATACCCCCACAAAACCAGGCCCAATTATAAATAAGATGAATAACAATTGACATCCAGGGAAGAGAAATTTCCCTGAGAATTCCCTTCTTTTTTCCTTTCCAGATAAAAAATTAATCACTGGTGATGTCTGCTGTTGGAAGATCTAATCCTGATGCTGGCTTCTGGATTTATACTACTCAGACCTCCAATGGGCCTTTGACAAGGATGTCAAACAGCTATAGACTGACATCACTAATCTGAAGAAATCCCTCGTTTCGCTGTCTGATACAATCCCCCCAAATTGCAAAGGACTTTATTGGACTTGATTTTCTCTTTTACAATAGAAAAGATTGTGCACAGCTCTAGACTGTGTACAGCCCTTAAAGAAGAATGCTGCTTTTACATAGACAAAACACGGATGATTAAAGAGAGCATGAAAAAGGCCAGAGAAGGTCTTGAGAAAAGACAGAGAGAGAAAGAGAAAAATGAGAGCTTGTACAAGAATTGGTCTTCAACTCTCCATGATTGTTAACCCTACTTCCTTCCATCTTGGGACCATTAATTAGATTATTTTTGCTTATTTCCTTTGGTCCCTGGGCCTTAAATAGGCTGACTAACTTTGTGAAACAACAGATAGATAATCTGATAGCAAAATCTATTCAGATACATTATCATAAGTTAGCTATGGAGGACCACAAGACTCTAGATGAGGATGTTACTCTATCCAGGGTGCTCCCAAGTCTCATCTCCACCCAACCTAAAAGAGGGACTTCTGCCCCTAGACCAAGCAGTGAGGGGCCACCCAGAACCCTCTCTGTCTGACGATCTGAATTCTTGCTTAGGCTGCGAGGCTAAGCACTGCAAGGGAATATAAAGAAAAGTTAAAAATATGTTTCTGGGTTCCCTGAGGGACAAGCCTGACTGCATAGGGGTTGATGTCAAAAGTATTCCCTCTCCAGGAAAAAGACATCATCAGGACGGGTATGGCCCTCATACCTCACTGGACAATGACAGGAGGACTGGAGCCATTATAAGGTCCCCTTTAATTACTGGAGGTCAGGCCTCTATCCCCGCCTTGGCAAGATTAGAATCTCCACAACCCTTCTATATTTGGAGAAGGGAGGGGATGTCAGGGGCAGCCGTGTTTATACACTGAAGGCCTAAAATCAGCCATAAGCCTAAAATCAGCAATAGGCCTGATATACATGCCTGCTAACACAAAGTCTTGGGTCTCTATGGAAAAACACTGAAACAGATGTCTATAAACTATAGTAAACAGGGAGCTTTTGTAGAAATATACCAGCTTGAGTAGTTATAGACCTTGTAAATAGGCAGCCTAGGTGGATAGTACCAACTTTGATAAGGACAAGTGAAGCATAGGCAGAGTCATAGTGACCTGACCCCTGAACCTTTACCCAGGTGATACCCTGTTCTGAAAGATATCTGTACTCCCCCTGAACATCTATGCTCCTGTGTCATCCCCTTCCCCACATCCTGCATTTTTGTGTTTATAACCCCTGTGTTAAAAAGTAAAAATTATGATTTGATAATAATAAAAAAAAGAAAAAAGAAAGAAATGAAAAGAAAAGAAATAACACACAGTGTCCCCCTGGCTCTGCTGACTTAGTTTCTGACAATCCATTTTCTTGTTCTCAGAAATACTTTGAATTATAAAATGTTATTGTGGTTTTTGTTAGTATGCTGGGTAAAATAATTTTTATTGATTTCATATTAAATTTCAAAGTTTGTAGTGAGTTAAAATGTCCTTCAACATAATTATAGGTCATATTTATTTTCATATTGTAAAATGCAAGTTAATCTGTTGAACATTTTTTTAAAAAATGGATTCCTTTTTGAGAATTTCATATATGAGTACTGTATTTACATAATTTTTTCTTTCTCTCCTTTCTTCTATTCTTCCCAACACCCAATACTTTTCAAATATATCTTATTTAATTATTGTTCATATATGTATGTATATATGTATACATGTATAAGTATGTATGTATATACAAATATTGATAAATAAAGTGGAAAAAAAAAGAACAAAAAAAAGTAATCTAGTTGGTGTTGATTTTAGAGAAAATGGACTGCTTACATTGTTAAAAATTGGTTTTGTTTCCCAGAATTATAGTTATAATCTAATATTGCAAAGTAAACTAAAAAATATAGTTAAACTGTCAACATTCCATTGGCTGCAGCTAACAGGCAATTCAATTGTGACCTTGGGATTTTCTGACTCAACCATGTTTATAGAGAAAAAGATACAGCAGGTAAAGTTAAATTAAAGTTTTAAAAACAACTGTGGTACAGTATAGGCCTAAAAAAAGATAATATTTGGGCCAGGCCTCAGAAAACCGACTGAGATTAAGAACATTTACATTTGAATTAAGACAATGCAGACTGGGCTCAGCAGAATCTTGGGTGACAGACATTTCTTTTGTCTTGGTCTTCACAACCAGCCCCTAGAAAGATGTTTTCCAAAATTTGTTTATTGCCTTGCTTGTCCCTTGCGGGGGAGGGGTCAGTCTCAGACCCAAAGACATTCACAACAAACAGTTTATGGGCCAGGAGTTATAGATAATGATTATGCTGGAGAAATTATGATTATGTGTGCTTCCCCCCCCCCCCCATGGCATTGTAATTGGACCTGTTGGGCAAAGAATTACTCAACTTGTTTTAGTTCCCTTGTATCCACTTCCTTCCAAATATGTTAAGAATGAGAGAGGACAAGATGGCTTTGGTTTCTCTGATGTGTATTGGGTTCAATCTATTACTAGCAAGAGACTTAATCTTAAGCTAATAATTAAAGGGAAAAGTTTTGAAGGATTAATAGATACTGGGACTGATGTAGCAATTATTAGAGGACAAGATTGATCTTCAATCTGATACTCTCACTCAGCTGCAAGGAATTAGTTATTCAATTAATCTAAAACAAAGTTCAAACTTAAGATTTATAAAACTAATGTGACATTACACCCTAACTAGCCTACTCCAGCTGCCATTCTAGTAAATGCATATAGAATTATTATAGATCTAGAAGACTGTTTTTATACCATTCCTTTACTTTTCTGGTGAAGGTGGTATGTTTGCCTTTAGTGAATTTTCTTGTAATTTTTGAGAGCCTGTGAAGTGATATCATTAGAAAGGTTTGCCTGAAGGAATGCTTAATAGCCTTACATTGTATAAAAAACTTTGTTGTTGCTTTTAATAACTTTGAATCTTTCAGTGTATATTATTCATTGTATGATATTTTATTAGCTGATCTCTCTAAAGGACTTTTTCTACAAGCCTTTGCTCTAATATAATGAGCTTTAAAATTTTGGAGTGCTTGTTGCTCCAAAAAAGATTCAAAGGCAATATCTCTTCAGTATTTGAGACCTCAGTTATATCTTAAGCAGATTGTGGCACAGAAAATTCCAATAAAAATGAATAGCTGAGGGTAGAGAGATGGCTCAGCCATTAAAGGCTAGACTCACAACAAAAAATATTAGAGTTCAATTCCCAGCAACTACATGGTGGCTCACACCATCTGTAGTGGGATCTAGTGCCCTCTTCTGGATTGCAGGTGAACATGCAAAAATAGTTTACTTTTAATGATTTTTAGAAGTTGTTAAGAGATATTAATTGGCTAAAAACCTCATCTTAAGCTTATCATAAGAGAATGTGAACCTCAGTTTCATAATCTCAAGGGGGATGCAAGTCCTAATTCCCCTCAACAATTAACTAATAAAGGAGAAATAGATTTGTAGAAAATAGAGTAAGCTGTTAATTATTAACAGATAAATTATATAGACTATTAAAAATTGCTGGCTGTTTGCGTTATTGCTACTCATGTGTTCATAGCAGCCCTTTGGCAAAAGAAACCATTAGGGTGGATTCAGCTTTCTTCATCTGCAAGTAAAGTTTGAACATCCTATTATAAAATTGTTACTGTGTTAATACAAAATTGTATGATATTATTCTAAAAGCATTTTGGATAAAATCTTTATTCCTTATTACAAATAGCAATTAAATTGGTTATGGAAAAATAATGATATTTGGCCTATTACATGGCAAACTTTTGAGGCAAGTTTGATAATTATTATCTAAAAGACAAGTTGTTACAATTTTTCTCTATGCATGCTTTTATATTTCCCATAAATTTGCATACAGCCCATATAAAAGATACTTACAGATGCCTCATCTATTGAGAAAGCAGTATATGTTATTAGATCACATGTTCATTTTCTTGAGTTTACCCTGCTTCAGCACAAATAATTAAATTACGTGCTGTAGCCACTGTTTGAAATGGTAAAAAATTCAAGGTTTCAATTTATATATTCATAGCCAGTATATGGCTCATGATTTATAATTGCTTAAAATTGTTTCTTTTTTAGATATTGCTAATTCTCAAATTTTATTTATAAAAATACAGCCTAATTTAAGAAACATGTACTGTTCCTTAACTTTATAAAACATTTAAGAGCTCATATTGGATTGCCTGGACCCTAGGGCAATGCCACAGTACATTTGTGTACTAGGCAGATTATAGGCCTTAAAAAACAACTGGCCATAGAATCTTGTTCTTTACACCATCAAAATAGTAATGGCTCGAGACAATAATTTGGCATTTCTAGAAACTGCAAGTTAAATTGCAAAAACTTGTTCTCAGTATCCTCAATTTTTTCATAAAGGTGTTAAGCCTTGAGGACTTATGCATAATCAATTATGGCAAATAGATGTTATTCATTTTTGATATTAGAAAATCAAAATATGTACATGTGATGTGACACCTTTTGGGCTTTCTAGTTGCAACTGTTTAAACAACAGAAGCAACTAAAGATATAATTAGTTACTGCCTATATTATTTTCTTGTGCTTGGTGTTCTATATCAAAATAAGATAGGTAATGGGACTAGCTATTACAGTTCTTTGACTATAGTCAAAACATTTGCGATGTTTTGTTGACAACTTAATATTACCGAGATTCCTTATAACCCAGTGGGACAAGAAATTGTTGAATGTGCACATCGGACTCAAAAATTGGCTCTTTAAAACTAAAATGGGGGAATTATACCCCCCAAAGCCACCAAAAGCACACCTTGCTTTTGTCTTATTTGTTTTAAATTTTCTTCAAACTGATACTAAAGGTCAGTCTGCAGCAGATTGCCACTGGCATCCAGTCACTTCCAGCTCATTTGCCAGGGTCATATGGAGAGACCCCCTAACTAATATTTGGAATGGTCCCAACCCTGTTTTAATTTGGGGTTGTGGCTCAGTGTACATTTTCTCAGAAAAAGAAAATAGAGTCTGATGGCTGCCTGAAAGACTGGTCCATCAGGTGGCAACAAATCTTGAGCCTAATAATTATGATTCTCTTGATGAAGATGGCTCAAATCTTTATCAGTCAACTTATTTAACATGGCATATAGTCTCCGCTCTTATTGAAGAGTAAGGTTTTATTTTTTTATTCATTACTTAAAGCAACCTACTATATACCTGGTGGCCAGACTTTGAGTCTGATCTCTACCAATCAGCAGTTGGATTAGATAGTGGGACATTTCTGCTTTCAACCTTATTTTTTATATTACTTGGATAATTATGTTGCTTTTAATCTTTGAACTTTGTATTTTAAGCAGATTGATTGCCCTCACACAAGATCGCTCTCAGCAAGCTCAGCTATTCATAATGGCATCTACCCATCACTATGAAGAATTGCATTTAGTGCATGCCCACAGGTCCTTTGGTCTGAATGTGGCTTTGGTCTATATGGGAAAGAGTATGCCAATGATGGCCGGTTAGTCAAAGACAGGTAAGAGTGTTCTTGAGCTCCTATAGACCTAAGACAGGGGCATACATCAATATGCTATGTATGTTTTTCTCAAAGACGGGTAATAAAGGAGCAATATAGACACTGACCTAAGCCAAACATGGTCACCCAGCCACTCGCTACCCTAGACAGGATAAAATCTTGTGCCCAGTTTAGCTGTTGGCACTGCCATCCTTAAAACTAAAGGGGGGGGGGGGAACTGTTCCCTTCCCCTAGCCTTGAGCAGACCTGAAGGATCTTGCTTACAACAGTAGACCAAACAATAGGACCCAGGAGGTGTTACCCATCTTGGTGGCCTATAGTCTGCTATAGGAGCTGAGAAGAATAGACTGCCTGCTGAGCTTGCCTTGAGACACCTCTGGCTGCAATTAAGGATGGATTCCCCTCACCCATGCTGGCTGAAGCAAGAAGGGGTTCTGGTGGTAGAGGTGGGACTTTCCCTTTTTATTTGAAAGCTGTACATTAAACTTTGAGCCTTGATCAGAATATGTTGTCTTGGCTCTATCTTTTCTCTCGGCCTTCATTCTCCTTTCATTCCCAGCCTCCCTTTCAGGTGAACCCAGTTATCCATGGCCACAGGTGACTACATGTCCCAACAAAAAGGGGCCTCTCTCCCTCCTGCTTCTTCTCTTTCTCCATCCAACCTGGAATTCGTGCCTTCTTCTTAGCCAGTACTTGGCTTCTTTATTCATTAGGGGATTGGTTCACAAGGATTTACCTAAGTACATGACTCATTCCTTGTCCCAAGAGAGCAGAATTAAAATCACAATACAAAATACCAGGGCCATCCACAACAGTCACTATGTTAGCAATAGACATTAAAGACTGGATTTTCTCTATCTCTCTGCACCCACAGAATTACCAGTGCTTTGTATTCTCAATGCCCCCCATTAATAGCTTTAGGAAGGACTTATTATATAAGTCAATGTTCCTACCTCAAGGGATGACAAAAAAAAAAAAAAAAAAAAAAAAAAAAAAAAAAAAAAAAAAAAACCATCATCAGCCAGGAAGCCATTGCCACTGCATTAAAATTTTTAGACAATTATCTCCACATTTATCCATTTATCATTATATGGGTAACAACTTGGTGTGGGAATACTCTTCCAACCCCCTATCAACTTAAGGATTAATAAATAACTTCTCTGTCCTCCCTAGTTTTAAGATAGCTCCTCATAAAATACAGCTTATTTCACCCACCAAATTCATGGAAACAGAACTTTCCCTCACCTCAATATCTCCTCTCAAACCCACCCTATCATTTCCTCAAACCTTAACATATACCTCTCTCCAAAGCTTTTTTGGAAACCTTAGTTGGCTTTGACCACAGTTTTCCTCCTCACCAGTACCCTATGGCCTCTAGTTGATCTACTAAAAGAGGATAAAATCATTCCTCCCAGTGAGCTCTCATGTCTGAGGCAGTTGAGATTTTAGTCACCATTAATGCAGCCCCAAAATCATGGCACTCAATAGGTATGATCACACAATGCCCATATATCTTACTTTTTCACTCTTTCCATATTCTTCCAAGAGAACTGTATCAGCCTCAGAAAGTACCTGGTAGGTGGTGCACCTAAAATTCTAATTCAATTTGATATACTCACTACTATGACTAAAAGTGACAGGCATAGAGCCCTTGAAACTTTAGGAAAAGAATACAATATCCTTTTCCTCCCTCTCTCTCTCTCTCTCTCTCTCTCTCTCTCTCTCTCTCTCTCTCTCTCTCTCTCTCTCTGATATTTAATGACACTCAAAAATCACTCTCACTTTGCTATTAGCCTATAGGATTCCTGGGAAAAAATGGATAATTATTATCCCACCAAAGATGGGTTTCTGCCCTCCCTCTGTTGTGAACACTATACCTCACCCCCAGCTCTGCAAAAAAAGCTGAAGCCCCATCAAATTTTACTCACCAAAAAGAGGGGAGCAACATTAATAATATACTACTCCCATGAGGATGAACCCCCACTATTCTATTCAGAGAGTTGTTCTATCATTTCCACCAATAAAAGGAACTATATGCTATTTATTTAGCTCTCAAAGAAGTCAGTGGGCTCCTTAATCTTTTCTCAGAGAGTATATATGCTGTTAATTTGCTTCCCTGGTTATCAAGATCCATTGTCAAATTAGATGCCAACCCACTGTCCCTTGGTTTGTCTTTGTCTCCACTCTCTTACAAGGAAGAACCACTACTTTATACATCCAGCATGTCAAAGCTCACAGTCCACTGCCAGCTTTAATATGTGAGGGGAACATACTTACTGATCAGACTGCTTCTACAGGAGCATTCACAGGCTCTGTCAGGTAAGCACATCAATACCATTTTGCACACACATATAAAAAAGGGATTCATATCAATTTTCTCCACATGACTTTTGCTCAACTTCAGAAGATAATAAAAACATTATCTTCTTGTGTATCCCTTATTCCTACCACAGCTTTACAAACTGTGGGCACTAGCCTCCAAGGTTTCAAAACAAATGATCTCTGGCAAATTGATGTCAACCAAATTCCCCAGTTTATTTCTTTTTCACTTGTTGACATATGGTTGTATACCATATGGGCTATAGCCCAAAGAGGATAAAGCTCAGAAAGATTAATTTACCACATATTCTACACCTTTGCCATCATGGGACTTCTTAAACAAATGAAAACTGACGATGGCTCTGCTTTAACTAGCTCTCAATTCAAGACTACTTTTCACAATGAGAGATTGCCTATCACACGGTGTGAAGAGCTCTTGGTGCCACTTCAAGGATATTGGCAAGAATATTTGACATTGCGCTAGGACGATGAAGTAGGCTCAAAATAAATGCAACTGAGGAATGTATTCCTTGTATTTTGTTCATCTTGATAAATCCCCAGAAACAGTGATTATAGGACTGTGTTTATTCCCTGTTTGTATCTTGACCTATAACTGACCCTATTCTTTGCATGTACTTAGAATGGTATAAAAGCAGCTTGGGAACAAATAAATGGGCTTCAGCTCTTGCAGGAGCTATATAAACTACAGTGTTGTCTAACTGTCTTTTTTCTTTAATCCTCACTTTTTCTTTTGAGACCCTGTGGACTGAGAGGGCTTGGTCAACATGTAGATTCTTTATAATCCCCTGAGCTAAGGAATCATATAAAGAGCATATCAAACTCTGAAAACCCAATATGTCCAGATTCCCTTGGCCTTGATTGGCCCTGCTTACCATATCAGTGAGAAATCATGGATAAATCCTGTCTGTAAGATATTGACACTTATGGAGCTGCTACTATTGGAATTGCTGAGTAGAAATGCCAGGAAATGATATAATTGAAGCAATAACCATTGCCATCAATGACCCTTCATTGACCTCAACTACATGATCTTCATGGTCTACTATGACTCTAACCATGGCAAGTTTAATGTCACAGTCAAGGCTAAGAATGGGAAAGCTTGTTATTGACAGAAAGGTCATCACCATCTTCCAGGAAAAAGATCCTATTAACATCAAATGGAGTGATGTTCAAGTATGTTGTGGAGTCTACTGGTATCTTCCCCTACCATGAACAAGGCTGGGGATCACTTGACTAGTGGAGCCAAATGGATTATCATCTCCACCTCTTCTGATAACATCATGTTTTTCATGGGTATAAAACATGAGAAGTATGATAACTTATTCAAGATTGTCAGAAATGCATTTGCACCACCAACTGTTTACCACTCCATCCCTAGTCCAAGGTCAACCATGACAAGTTGACATCATGAAAGGACACATGACCGCAGTCCATGACATTACTGCCACTTAGAAGACTGTGGATGATCCCTCCAGAAAGCTGCTGTGTAATGGTTGTGGGGCTTTCCAGAACCTCATTCCTGCATCAACTGGTGCTGCAAAGGCTGTGGGCAAATTCATTCCAGAGCTGAACCAGAAGTTTACAGTCATGGCCTTCCATAGTCCTATCTCCAATTTGTCCATCATAAATTTGACATGCCCCCTGGAGAAAGCTTCCAAGTATGATGACATCAATAAAGTATTGGAGCAGGCACTGAGGGCCCAATAAAAGGAATCCTAGGCTATAATGCAAATTTAATAGTGACTCCTACTCTTTCACCTTTGATGCTTGGACTGGTGCTCTCAATGACAATGTTGTAAAGCTCATTTCCTGGTATGGTAATGAATATGGCTATAGAAACAGGGCAGTGGACCTAATGACCTAAATGGCCTCCAAGGAGTATGAACCCTGGACTACCCTCCCCAGAAAAGGAGCAAACGAGAGCCACAAGAGAGGCCCTTGGCTGCTGAGGAGTCCCTGTCCCAACTTAACCTCAGACACTGAGCATCTCACTCACAGTTTTGGCCCCAGACTTCATAATAAAGGGAGGGGCCTAAGGATCCCTACTTTCTTAAATACCATCAACAAAATTTACTGTACTCACAAAATAAAGAGTATCTTCTTAATAAATGATGCAGGGAAAGTGACAATTCATCAATTAAAGTGCTAGAACAGCTACAGTTATCAACTTTGGAATACACACACACACAGAGAAATTAATCTTGGATTTTATCAAAAGAATGAAGACAGAACAATGACGGGTCATACAGCTCACCAAGTAGTAGAGTTATAATTTGAATTTATTCAGTATTGATACTTTAAAACAGAATAATAGAGGACCATTTGCCAAAAGCAGCTGTTTTACATGGGAAAATAAAATGTGTTCATGAAGGGGGTAACATTCATGCATGATTTTCTCTGGTTCTCATTTTTATGCTCTACTTTCCTAATTCAAATATATCCTCATGCTCTTGAGTGAAGTTGTCCCTAGAGAGAAGTTTTCTAGAAGAAGGCAAATATTCAGCTCAACTCTTTCAAATACAGAACAATAGCTGAAGAGCCCCACATCTCCCAGAAAAATTGCAATTTCTAGCTCATAAATGTACCTCTAGGACTTTAACACCCCACCACTTGATTGGCCATTCAGGCAAAAACTAAACAGAGAAATAATGAAACTAACAGACATTATGAATCAGGTGGATCTAACAGACATCTATAGAATATTTCACCAAAACACACACAAAAAAATATACTTTCTTCTGAGCACCTCAAGAATCCTTCTCCAAAACTGACCATATACTCAGTCAAAAATCAAGCCTCAACAGATACAAGAGAATTGAAATAATGCCTTGTATCTTATCAGACCACCATGTATTAAAGCTGGACTTCAACAAAAACAGAAACAATCGAGAGCCTACACACTAATGGAAATTGAACAACTCTCTACTCAGTCATCTCTGGGTCAGAGAAAAATGAAGAAAAAAATTAAAGGCTTTCTAAAATTAAATGAAAATGAAGGCACAACATACCCAAATTTATGGGACACAGTGAAAGCAGTGCTAAGAGGAGACTACTAGCATACAATTAAGAAATTAGAAAATTCTCATACCATCAATTTTAAAGAACACCTGAAAGCTCTAGAAAAAAAGGAAGCAAGCACATCAAAGAGGAGTAGACGGCTAGAAATAACCAAAATCAGGCCTGAAATCAATCAGTTAGAAACAAATAAAACAAACATAAAACAATGCAAAGAATCAATGAAACCAGAAAACAAGAGAGAGAGAGAGAGAGAGAGAGAGAGAGAGAATGAACCCAAATGAACAAGATCAAAAATGAAATGAGAGACATAACAAAAGAAACTGAAAAAAATTTAGAGTCATTAGGCCTTACTTCAAAAACCTGTAGTCCACAAAATTGGAAAATTTTAATGAAATGGACAATTTTCTAGAGAGATATGACTTACCAAAATTAAACCAAGATCAGGTAAACTATTTAAACAGCCCTATCACCCCTAAAGAAATAGAAGCAGTCATGAAAAGTTTCCCATCCCCACAAAAAAAAAAAAAAAAAAAAAAAAAAAAAAAAAAAATTCAGGGCCAGATGGTTTTAGTGCAGCAGTTTTCCACACTCTCAAAGAAGAGCTAATACAAATTCTCCATAAAACAATTCCAAAAAATAGAACCAGAAGGACCACTACCAAACTCATTCTATGAGTCCACAATTACCCTGAAACTTAAACCACAAAATGATTCAACAAACAAAAAGAACTTCAGAACAATTTCTCTTATGAACATTGATAAAAAAAATACTCAATGAACTACTCTTAAACCAAATCCAGGAACACATCAAAGACATCACCCATCAAGATCAAGTAGGTCTCAATAGCCAGCATCAAACTAAATGGAGAGAATCTTGAAGCAATCTCTCTCTCTCTCTCTCTCTCTCTCTCTCTCTCTCTCTCTCTCTCTCTCTCTCCTTAACTATTCAATATAGTACTTCATGTTATAGCCAGAGCAATAGGACAACTAAAGATGATCAAGGGAATACAAATTGGAAGAAATCCAATATTATTATTTGCAGAAGAGATGTTAGTATATATAAGCGGCCACAAAAGTTCTATTAGAGAACTACTACAGCTGATAAACATCTTAAGCAAAGTGACTGGATGCAATATTGATTCAAAGACATCAATAGCCCTTCTTTATACAAATGCTAAATGCACAGAGGAAGAAATTAGTGAAACAATTCCCTTTATAATAGTTACAAAAACATAAAATAACTTGGTGTAACTCTAGCCAAGCAAGTGAAAGTTGTGTATGAGAAGAACTTCAAGTTGCTTTAGAAAAAATTTGAAGAAGACCTCAGAAGTTGGAAAGATCTTCCATGCTCATGAATAGATAGGATTAACATAGTGACAATGGCCATGTGTCAGTCCTTGTTGGTTTTTCTTGGCTGGTATATCCTAAATGTAGAGTCCAAAGAGAGGAAGCATAGAACCTTGGTAGAACCATATTGGCAGGGCTGGAGAGAATGAGCCAGCACCCATATCTCCACTCTATTTGCCTTTCTAGCTGCAGTAGCATGGGCTGGGCAATGTGAGAGTGCAAACACATGTCCATTTTTTCAAACTCATGATAGAGCAGTGGGGAGCGGGACTGTTGCTGCAACGGAGGGCTGGTCTTGGGCTAGTAGTCAGGGAAGGAGGAGAGCTTGGGGCATGTGCCACCATCCAGAATGCAGCTCTGTTATCTGTGTAGAGCTTATATGTGAGGCTGGGGGGAGGCTTGAAAATCAGATATCGCAGGTTAGTTGCTGCAGTAGCAGGGTGAGTTGATTCAAAATAAGATCTGGAGATTGTAGCTGAAAGTCAAAGGGGTGCGAAGCCAGGAGAGGATGGTAAAGGAGGATTAAAGTTGCAAAAATAGGGGGAGTGGGGATAGAGAGAGAGGAGGGAGAAGGGGGTCAGGGAGGGAAGACAGGGAGAGAGAGAGAGAGAGAGAGAGAGAGAGAGAGAGAGAGAGAGAGAGAGAGAGAGACAGGCCTAGGTCTTTTGAACTAGTGTCAGAGAGGTCTTTTGAACTAGTGTCAGAGGTTGCTCATGGTCCTTGCTTTATTGGAGTTCTGATGTTGGTTTGAGTGAGTCATTAGCTGGAGTGTGCTTCAGTTGACCATGCCCCACATTAGGTGCCTCTTGTCAATCTACATTCAGCCCAATTGCAGAGCATGGCTGTTTGGGAGGTTAAAGGTGGGGAGCTTGACTGTGCTTACTCCATGCCATTACTGAGCAGGTGCTGGGCTTCAGGGATGTGCAAAGCACTGTTCTCAGGGTGGGAAATGCAGTTTGAGATAAGAGAAAGCCAAAGCTGCTATTCCCTACTTTCTGGTCATCTAGTAGCTGTTAGAAAAGTGTACAGAGAAGGTAGGAATGAAGTGCAAGGGGTCCATGGGCCTGTGATGAAGCCAGGACCATTTGGGGCCCACAGGCTGAGCACTATGTCTATCCTGGAGCCTAGGCTGGGAGCATCAGGTTAGCTCATTGGTGAAGGTAGCAACAGTTTTCTGGGGGTGCAGATGGCCTTTCTAAGGGAGATTTAAGCAGGTCCTTTGTAGGTAAAGACCTGCTCCATGCTCCCCATGGCTGTTCTCAATGAAAGAAACAGTCCTTGATTCCAAACAGTTCATTGATTGTTCATAGTTGAAAATGGATACATATCGCATCATCTTTTTAGGGTGGACCCAAGACTAAATACCTTTTGCAGGGAGAAATGTCCAGGAAGAGGAGCTTATTAGCTAAACGTTCTAGGTACCTCATTAGCATGGAGAACTCTCTTCTGTGCCTATGTGACCACAGGTCATGTTTCCTTATGTGGGAAGTGTGGCACATGTTCAAGTCCAGGAATCTGGCAGAGAGCAGGGAAGCACCTACTGTACCAAGTATATACCAACTGAGTTTCTGGGGCCTCTGACCCACTCTACCGATCAAGCTTCCTGGCATGTTTTACCATCCCTCAGTTATCTTACCAAAAGCAATCTGCAGATTCAATACAATCCCTACCAAAACTCCAATACAATTTTTATACACCTAAGAGAACAATTATCAACTTCATATAGAAAAACAAAAAGCTCAGAATAGCCAAAATAACCTAGAACAATAAAATAACTTGTGGAGAAATCACCTTTTTTGACCTCAAGCTGTACTACACAGCAGTAGTGATAAACTGCATGGTACTTGACAGAAACAGATACGTTGATCAATGGAATAGACTTAAAGACCCAGAAATAAACCCACAAACCTATGGACACTTAATTTTTAATACAGAATCTAAAACCATACAATGGAACAATGAAAGTATCTTTAGCAAGTGGTTCTGTTCGAACTGGATGACTACATGTAGAATAATGAAAATAGATCCATATTTATCACACTGCACAAAACTCAATTGCAAGGGGATGAAGGATCCTCAACATAAAACTGAATACACTAAATCTCATAGAAGAGAACGTGGGAAATATCCTTGAATAAATTGGTGCAGGAGACAATTTCCTAAAGAGAACACCAATGACTCATGGTCTAAGATCAAAAATTGATAAACGGGACCTCATGAAACTGCAAAGTTTCTGTAAGGCAAAAGACAATAGGACAAAAAAAAAAAAATATATAGCCTACAGATTGGAAAAGGATCTTCACAAACCCTACATCTGAGAGAGGGCTAATATCCAAATTTATAAAGAACTGAAGAAGTTAGACACTGACAACACAAATAATCCAGTTAAAAAATGGGATACAGAACAAAAAGGAGAATTCTCAACAGAGGAATCTGCAATGTCTGAGAAGCACTTAAAGAAAGGTTCAAAGTAATTAGTCATTAAGGAAATGCAAATCAAAACAAACCTGAGTTTCAATCTTATACCCATCAGAATAGCTAAGATCAAAAATTCAAGAAATAGCAAATGCTGGCCAGTATGTGAAACAAGAGGAACACTTCTTCATTGCTGGTGGAATAGCAATCTTACACAACCACTTTAGAAATCAATTTTGTGGTTTCTCAGAACACTGGCAATAGTTCTATCTCAAGACACACCTATACCTATAGACACTCCTGTGTATATACCCAAAAGATGCTCCAAAGTCCCACCAAGACACTTGCTCTAATATGTTCAGAGAAGCTTTATTAGTAATAGCCAGAAACTGGAAACAACCTAAATGGCCCTCAATTAAAGAATGGATAAAGAAAAATGTGGTACATTTACACAATAAAATACTATTTATCTATTAAAAACAAAGACATCATGAATTTTGCTAATAAACAGGCCGAACTTCAGAATATCATCTTGAGTGAGATAACCCAATTCCAAATGGACGTGCAAGGTAGGTACTCACTTACAAGTGGATATTAGCCATAAAACACAGGTAACACTCCACAGACCCAAGAAAGCTAATCAAGAAAGAAGGCCCAAGCAAGGAAGTTTGAATCTCACTTAGAAGGGGGAATAAAATAGTCATAAGAGGCAGATGAAAGGAGGGAACTTGGAGGAGGAGGGGTTGGGGAGTAGAATGGGGGCTGGCATTTAGTATCAGGTGTGGAGAAGGACAAGAGAAGTGGCCAGATGGCCTAGGAAATGAATGGAAATCTGCAACTGATCATGAAGAGGAGGTGAGGGTGGGGCATCTCCAGGACTAGGCAGAGACCTGAGATAAAAGAGGTGCCTAAGAATCAATGGGGGTGACCTTAGCTGTGACTCACTACATTGGAAATATGGAACCTGAAGAGGCTGTAACCAGACAGAAACCCCAGTGAAGTGATAGAGACACCAACACACCCACAAAACCTTCAAACCAAAATTCATCCTATCTACAAGAAATGCAGGCACAAGGGATGGAGCAGAGACCAAGGGAATGGCCAACCAATAACTGGCCCAACATCATACCCATCCCATATGCAAGCACCAATTCCTAAGACTACTAATGATACTCTGTTATCCTTGAAGACAGAAGCATGTTTTCCTCTGAAAGACTCCACCCAGCAGCTGAGTCAGACATATACAGACACCAATAGCAAAGCAGTGGATGGAGCTTGAGGACTCATATGGAAGAATAGGAGGAAGGATTGCTGCCCTGAAGGGGTAGGAACTCCACAGGAAGACTAACAGAGTCAACTAACTTGGACCCTTTGGCTCTTAGAGTCTGAACAACCAACCAAAGAACACACACGGGTTGGCCCTAGACATCCCAATACATATGTAGCAGATGTGCACCTTGAACTTCAATGTGGGCCCCAAACAACTGGAGCTAGGACTTTCCAAATAGCTGTTGCCTGTTCATGGATTATGTTCTTCTAGCTGGGATGCCTTGTCTGGCTTCAGTGGGAGAAGTGCCCAGCCTGGCAGAGATTTGAAGTGCCAGAGCTGGGGTTACCCAACCTCCTCAGAGAAGAAGGAGGGGGAAGAGGTGATGGGGGAAGGATTGTGGGAAGGTTTGACCAGGAGTGGGATAGTGAGCAGAATGTAAAGTAAATAAGTAAAAAAAAAAAATTAAATTTTTAAAAAATTAAATTAAGTTAAAATTTTTAAAATTAAATTAAAAATAATAAAATAAAAAGTAAACTCTGGGCCGCTAGGTATGGTGATGCAAAACTGTAATCCCAGTATTCAGAAAGCAGAGGCAGGTAGATCTCTGAGTTCCAGGCCAGCCTGGTACACTCAGTGAGTTCCAGGACAGACAGTGCTACACAGAGAACCCCTAGTTCAAAAGAAAAATCTTCTGGTTTACAAGTTTTATGGAAGTGTATAAGAAGCTAGCTTGAGATTTTTACAGTTTCCTTTATAATAGAAAAGAATATTAATTTAGTACCATACCAGAAATTCCAACCAGATGATGAGGGCCATATAGAATAACACTGAAAGAAGGCATTCAGTTATTCTGAGGAGAATAAGAATGCTAATGATAGTTGAGGTGATGGTGGTGTTTGTTGGTAATGATGAAGATGATGGTGGTAAATGATAATGAGGAAGAAGAGAAGGAGCAAAATGATGATGTGATGATGATAATAGAGTTTCATGGTGGTGGTGATGAGGAGGATGGTGGTGATGATGATGGTGATAATGATGGGAAATGATTGCAATGATGATGATAAGGAGAGGAGTGCCGATAATGATGATTATAGTGATGGCATGATTGTTCACTTGGAAAATCCCAAAGGATTTACCAAATAAAACAAAACTCTCGGAAATGATAAATGAGCTATCCAAGTTCACATAGCAACTTGAGTATTTTTAACATAAATTGTACATAAGCTGAGAATAAAAATGGGACACAAATGGTTTTAAATATGATGTACAATCCTTTCAATAAATAGAATAATCTTCTTGTAAATTCAACATAAGTGTATATGTTTTATGAGTGTGTACAAAACCACAAACAATAACAAAAGAAACCAAATACCAAGAATTCTAAAAACACAGAATTTAATACTAGAAACATCAATACGTTAAAGAAGTTAGTTTTTCCCAAATTGGTGCACAGTCTGACCAATACCATTAATAACATGTTTATAGATCTAAGTAAGATACATACATATGCAATGTACATGAAAAGAATAGAATGGGAGGTTTAAACTATATTTAGATGTTTAGATATCATCAGACCATATCACTTTTAGTGTCATGAAATACAGAGATGGATATACAGCAACAAAGTGGTATGCAGTGTCAGTGTCTAGTGCATTTGAATTCCAAGAGTAGGATTGCATTTAGAGAGTAGGACACAGGGGACATACAGCAACAGAGTGTGCCAATGCATAGTTTATTTAAATGTCCAGTGTCTTTTATAGTGAAAGCAAAATAATGATTTTCCACAGCTTTTAGTTCTCACCAGCTGCTGTTTTTCTAGCAATAGCTTATCTTGGTTCAATGTGCCCCAAGCCTCTTTCCAGACTAAGAAATCTGTCTGCAGTCCAACACTTAGATGTGTTGCTTCTTATAATTAAAAACAGTTACTTTCTCATGAGAAAATGATCATGAAGGCCACTTCCTCAGGCTTGCAGCTTACTTGGCAGAACATCAGGCTTCTCTACTGAGAACGTATGCCTTCTCAATACGCCAATATACTGGGACCCACAGACATCCCATATCACCTTGTTCCTAGCAGGCTAGGAGCAGTCAACACATGCCATTTCTCTACATGCAGCTCCTAGATACAGATCTGCAGGGAGATGCCCAGAAGTGTTTTGGAAAACATTCAGGAGCACTTCAATGGAAAGTGCAGATTTCCACAGTTCCACAAATGGTCCTGAAGCAATGGCACAGCTTTAGCCACAAGTAAATTAGAAAAGGGCCTCAACCTAGGAGCCAAAATCCACCCACAGCTAATATCAAATGAAAACATGGTCCAATGTCATAAGGTAAAACAGAAAATCACAGAACTATAAAAATTTTGAATTTTCCATAGAAGATCTTTATCTAAACACAAACACAGCTTAGGTGCAGGGGCTCTAAGTGCCTTACCTGAGCTTCTTCTTGTCTCTCACTCAAGTTCAGACTCCGGAATAAGGAGAAAGAATCCTGTCTCACTCCATTTTTGTTATTATTTACCTAAAAATTCTCATGTATCTTTTTTGTTCAAAAGTATATTTTTGAAATAAATTTCCATTCGTGTCCATGATTAGAGTAAATAAGGCATCTAATCTAACTTATAAAATATTTCATGGTACAAATAAACCATTTTAGCAAATCTTCATTCCTGAGAAAAACTGGCTGCTTTTTTATTTTTGGGCTATTAAGGCAGGAGGAATAGCCTAGATGTCCTCCTGTGGCTACACGGGCATATTTTCTTTACATGAATAAATTATACCTACAGAGAAATTTGTATGCATATATACAAATTTTACACATGACCAGTGATCATATCCACCAACTCCTCTAAAGAAATCCGAATAAAAGAAAGCAACCATGGAAAAAGGAAGTGAAAACCTAAGCTAGATAGTTTAAATTGTAACTGTTTTGAGGAATAAAATAAACCAAGTTGCTAGCATATTTTAGTATGAGTGCCAGAACTAAACCTTTGCTTTTTCCAACAAGTTTTAACATTTGGTAATGAGAAAATAATATCCTTCCATCTGAATTTTAACTATGTTGACAACTACTGACCATTTTTCTAAACACCTTTTAGGTCTACACAAAGTGAATTCCTCAAGGCCCATTTGTACACTTCCATTACAGCTTCTTGTTCAGGTTTCTGTGCCAGCTAGATAAACTTATAAGTCTAGGGAACTATCAATCAGCTAGCTCTTCAATTTTCACACCAAGGGACAAGTGTGAAAAAGACATTTCCTAATCCTTGCTATTAGTTCTAGTACAGCTAGCTGGAACATATGCAAATGAGCCAGAATTAATTGGCCTTGATTTGTTTTATGCAAGACAAAGAATGTATAAATAAATAAAGGACTATAATCAAGAAAATACAATGAAAACATTGTTATATCTTCATCCTATCACTTAATTATGAGATTTTTCAGCACAGCTTTCTTTTTCTCAGCCTAAAAACCCTGGGTTTGATTCTGGTGGCAACATTAGTTTTTTTCTTCCTTTTAATTAAGTTTATTTTTCTATTGAGAACTGATCAACATAGCAGATGCTTTAATTCACTGGAAGGCTCATGTTTCACTTTGCATTTATCTCTTTCTTGCTTCTGGGAACTTGTATATCAGAAATTGTCCAAAGATGGATGAGCCAAACAAAAACACTGGGGGAAAATAGCAATAAGTTACATTGTCTGCTTTTCCCTGCAGGCATGCATCTCCTGCCCTCACAGAGTGAACTCAGAGTACTCTGAAAACCCACTTATCACTGTCACTTTTTTCTTTCAGTACTAGACACTTGTATTAGAATTTCCATGTGTATGTTCACAAACAATAGTTTTCCATAGTGTACAAATTTTAAGAACCTTCTTTTGTATATTCAGGTATCTATCTCTGATATCAGAATAAAATCATTGTTCCGTTTTTCCACATTCCACAGAAAGGTGTTTTATTAAAAGTTCAAAGGGTTTTGGTATTTATGAAAGATCAATGTATTTTTGTTTGTTTTGTTATTGTTGTTGGCAGTAATGGTGGTGGTGGTGGTGGTGGTAGTGTGTGTGTGTGTGTGTGTGTGTGTGTTTGTGTGTGTGTGTGTGATACTATAACTTTAAAATCTGGAGCCATAGCTACAGTTACTTTAAAAGGAAGCTTAGTTGATAAATGCCTCTATTAGATTGCTTGTTAGGCAAATGTGTAAGGCATTTTCTTCATTAATTCTTGATGTGGGAAGGACCCATCTGGTGGGTTGTTTTGATTTATATAAGAAAGTAAGCTGAATAAGCTAATAAACTGATCATTTCTCAATCCTTCAATTACTGCCTTCAGGTTCCTACCCTGAATTCATGTTTTGGTTTCCCTTGAATATGGAGAACATGTCAAATAAACCCTTTCTGCTCCAAGGTGCTATCTTTTTGTTTGTTTGTTTGGTCTTTTTTTGTTTTTGTTTTTTGAGACAGAGTTTCTCTGTGTATCCCTGGCTCTCCTGTAACTCACTCTGTAGACCAGGCTGGCCTCGAACTCAGAAATCCGCCTGCCTCTGCCTCTGCCTCCCAAGTGCTGGGATTAAAGACGTGCACACCACCACGCCCGGCCTCCAAGGTGCTATCTACACAGTGTTTTTTCATAACAATAAGAACCTAAGACAGTCATCAAAGGAGAGAAACCTGAGGTCCTAACATCTGCTTGCTGAAAGAACACAGAAGCATTTAGGAGCAGAATAATCTTCACACCACAGAAAAGACATGAGATACCAGCATATCTGTGAAGAAAAAGCTGCAGAAGACACTTAAACCCAGTCTAAGACATGTTACATAATGCAGAAACAAACCCCCTTCTATGTTGATAACTAAGATGCATTTAAAACAGTGAGTGTAAAAACCAGGACTATGACTCAGATCAATGAATGCTAAGAGGGAGATAATAGAAGAGCAAGCCTAGAGAAATTATACATAATAAAAGAAGTAAAGGTAAAATGTAAGTTTCATTAGGAATATTTGCTCAGTAAGCAGATTGTAGTTCTTGTCAAAAAGAGGAAGCCAGGAGTTGGTAGTCTGGCTAATCTATTCCAGGATGTTGGTTACATTTCTTTTATATACTATAACATCATGCAGTAAGAAAGTATAAAAAGTAAGTAAGTGTAATAAATTGTAACAAGTGACCACATCTGGCAATTTCTGTCCAATGAGACCTGCACAGTTACCTAGAACATTTTATCTCTGATCCTAAGAGCAAAGATTAAGATTAACAGTTCCTATCCTGGAGTTTTGCATCCTCACAAGTGTATCAGGAGACCTCAGAAGAAGCTTTCCCAAATCAGTGTCCCAAATACATGATTATATTTGTTGTTTCAATGAGAGGTTACGCTCAATAAGATTGCTAAATCATTAGTGGGGGGGGGGGGTAGGTGCGGTCACTGCCTCATAGAAGCATGAGGAGGGGGATGGGATGGGAGATTTCTGGGTGATGGGAGGAAGTGGGGTTAGGGGATAAAATCTGAAGTGTAAATATTACAACCAATTTTCAAAAGGGGGAAAAAAAGAAAAGTTGTTAGAACCAACATCTTTAAAAAGAATGTCAGCCCCCTGGGGGGGGGAATTTTTTTTTTCTTGATACTAAAACTTGTTCTGAGAATTGTATATTGCAGAATACACAGCCTTGGTGTATCTACTCATCAAGCATACTGAGCAGACCTGCCCAAACATCCAATGTCCTGGAATTCCATCTGGATTCAGTGAAGACACAGCATCAGGGGCTTATCAACTTACTCTTCCCCCCACCCCTCTTCTAATATCTCAATGCCCATAATCAGCTTGAAGAAGTTAAAGAAGAATCAGCGCCCCTATTCCCTGGGCTTGGGGACTAATGTGGTTAATAATGGTCTGTCTTTCTAGGGAAAAGTAGTGGTCTTGTTGGAACAGGGAGGATTAGCTAGGACTTATTGCATAGCCATAACCTATTGGTAGAAATCTGTATAATTATTATAAGATGAAGTTATAATTTCTTAAATGGTACAAAACCTACTTTGATTTCAAATTTAAGGTTTTCATTGGCACGAGCTTCTTATTAATATAAAAGTGAGATGAATATTGATACTCTCATGGACAATGTGCCTGTATAACACATTTAGGAATACAAGGCCTAGACCCAGTCCTTCTCTAACTTTTTTAACTGATTTGGGACGGTTAACCTATGAGTTAAGGGACTATAGCAAATTCATGGCTTTGAGTTTATTGTTAGGAGGTTTCCCATATTTTATTTAGAAATAGCTGAGAGGAGTGAACAGACAACAGTCCAGGTGACCTTACATGGATAGTTGGTTTTCAAAATGTCAGAAGTCCATAGAATTGATGCTACAAATATTTCTATATTAATGTTCATTCTGATTAGAGACCTGTCTGCTCCTGACAGCTTCATATATTGAATTCTAAGAAGAAATTGAGCATCCTTGGTGTTATGCCAGTTGTGTGGTGACAGCCACTAGGCAAGAATTGCCTCTTTCCATCTACAGACAAATTACTGTCCAGAAGAGGACACACTTGCAGAATAGTCGACTGATTATATCTGCCTAGACAGAGTAATCAGCCCTTAATAATCCTGCACCACTAAGGTCTGTCAGATGACTCTGGGCCAGAAGGCTGAAGATTTGATGCTCGAACGTTTGGTAGTATAGGGGCTTTTCAGGTGTTCAGCGGTCTCAATAAATTGGCTAAGTTTTAGAAGCTACGTTTAGTGCTTCCCATAACTTCAGTTAACTCAGTCATTCTGAATTTCTGACGGGGTTGAAGACCCATAGTCTCATAGCCAATCCTGGCTATTTAGTTTGAGAGAAAAGATCTGAGTATATAGTTTTCAGCTGACATTCACTCTAAAGCCAAAAATAAATAAATAAATAAATAAATAAATAAATAAATAAAAATAAAAATAAAAATAAAGGCCAGGATCAAAAAGTAAGTGTTTTAGTTAGAAGAGATGACAGAGGTTCTGGTTAGTCAACAGAATGATGGACTGGGTATTAGGACTATCTTGTACCTCACTGGTACAATTAGGAATAAGTATGCTCTAACTGTATTTTGAGAGAAAAGTTTTACTTTAACAGGAAGAGTGATATGTAGGAGGAGCTAAGTGGGAAGGAGTACTGAGAGGAAGAGATGGAGTAAGGAGAGAAGATGAAGGAGAGGAGAAGCTAGGTGATGAGAGAGAGAAAGAGAGAGGGGGCATGGAGGCAGATGTTCACAGGTCTCCACCAGTCAAAGATAGTTTTTATATCTAGGTTGGGTATTGGGTTATGCTTCTGATTGAGCATTACCAAACTTATAAATCCTTTGATTAACATTTAAAAATATATATAAAAGCAAAAAGGAAAGGGGGGCATGGGACAGGGGTTTTCTAGGGGAGGGGAAATGGGGAAAGGGGGAAAGGGGAAGGCATCTTAAATGTAAATAAAATATTAAATAAAAAAAAGATTGCTACATCATGTAACTTTGTGCCAATGTAGGCTTAAGATACAGTTCTCTGCTAGAAGCTTAACATTGGGTTACATACATAGTTTCTTTTCTTAGTGGTAGGCCACTGGATGCCAACCAACAGGCCCATCCTGGAAAGGCTTCAGAACGGTTTCTAATATGAGATATTTTTTACAATTAGGACCTAATGTTCCCATAAGTAATTTACTCTGATAGTTCTGGACAAGTTCCTTTTGTTTATGTCCTTTCTCATTACTGATTTGTAATGTTGCCAGCATTCCTTACTAGAGTTATCACAAGCCAATTGTTACTACAAGGTATTAAAATTGTATTTGGATGTGTGTGTGTGTGTGTGTGTGTGTGTGTGTGTGTGTGTGTATGTGTATTAGCTTACAAGGACAGAGATCCATGATGTAAATATTCAGGACACAGCAAAACAGTGCCTCGATATTTGAAAAACAGATTCCTTTATCTGTCTAGAGCACTGTCCAAAGAGCCCCCCCCCCCCCCACACACACATGCTAACACTTCATTTCCCTCCAGTTTTCTTTGGAATTCCTAGGCTTTTAAGTAGCCCATCATAGTGTACTTGGGTGATTCATCATTTCACTTTTTATAATAACATTTGAATATTTAATTAAGCTATAATTGCATCAGCTTTCATTTCATTTTTCTACTTCCTCATCATTTAACCCTTCACATGACCTATGACCAATACCAGGATTCCTCCCAAATTCATTGCCTCTTTAATTATTACTGTTATACACACATACACACACACATACACACACACACAGAGAGAGAGAGAGAGAGAGAGAGAGAGAGAGAGAGAGAGAGATGTAAAAGTATGCACACATAAACTTGCAAGTAAATATACAAATGTAATTTCCTGAGTCCACTTAGTGATACCAGCAGTACATATTTAGGGATGGTTAGTTGGTATTAGATAAACATTTATGGGGCTCATCCTAAAGAAAACTATTTCTCTCTCTTAGCATATAGTTCTTATTATAGGAGTGGGGCCTCCTATGAAATTTTCCTCACTCATACTGGCATGTTAGCCAGTATTACCATTATTCAGAGCTTGCTCAGAAAGCCAGTTTTTGAAATGTCATGAGCTTCTCTGACATTGTCATATCTAGAAAATACAATCTTTTTGTTCTGTTTCTTTGGGAGGGATTGTCTGTTTGTTTGTTTTTTGATATGGTGTGTGTGGGGGTGTCTCTCTGTGTAACCCTTCTGGCTGTCCTGGAACTTACAATGTAGATCGGGCTGGTCTTGAACTGAGAAATCCACCTGCCTCTGCCCCTAGAGTGTTTGGATTAAGGTTTCCACCACCACACCCAGTTTAGAAGACAGAATCTTGTTGCAGACTTTGTGCTCCGCTTGCTCTTAAAATCTTGCCAAACTTTCTCCACTATGCAGAAATTTAGTGCATACATTGTGGATGTAACATTTAGAGCTGGGTCATAGGGTTAGTTGTTTTCTTTGTTTTGAACAATGTGTCTTACTTTTTTTCCTTCTTAAAATATACTTTATTATTTATTTACTTGTGAGGGGGCTGTACATGCACATATGTGGATGGGTATCCCCCCATTTATTTATTTATTTATTTATATCCCGAAAGCTGTCCCTACTCCTGGTCTCTCCTCTCAAAGTTCTGTCTCACATCCTCCCTTCCCTTGACTCTGAAAGGGCAGCCTGTCCCCCACATACTCCCCCACCACAGTGCCTCAAGCCTCTGTAGTATTAGGGACATCCTCTTCCACTGAGAACAGACATGGCAGACCTTTGCTACATACCTGCTGGGGCCTTGGATCAGCCCATGTATGCTCTTTGGTTGGTGGCCTAGTCTCTGAAAGCTCCCAGAGGTCCAGGTTAGTTGGTCTTCTGTGGGTTGTCATCTCTTCAGTCTCTCCTCTAACTCTTTCATAGGGGTCTAAGTAAGTTTTTTTTTTTTTTAATCCCTTTTTCTTTGTACACTCCAGTTTTGCCCCCTCCCGGTCCACCCTCTGATTATTCCACATGGCATACCACCCATACCCGTCCATCTCCATGAAGATGTCCCCACCCCACCCACCTACCCTCCTACCACTCCACAAGACCTCCTCAATTGCTGGAGCCTCCAGACTCTTGAGGGTTAGGTGTATCTTCTCTGACTGAACCCAGACCCAGCAGTGCTCTGCAGTATATGTGTTGTGGACCTCATATCAGGTGGTGTATGCTGCCTGATTGGTTGTCCAGTGTCTGAGAGCTCTCGGGGGTCCAGGTTAATTGTGACTGCTGGCCTTCCTACAGGGTTGCCCTCCTCCTCAGCTTTTTCCAGCTTTTCCCTAATTCAACTACAGGGTCACCAGCTTCTGTCCATTGGTTCAGTGTAAATATCTTTCAGCTGTTTGTTAGGTCTTTCAGGTGGCAGTCATGATATGCTCCTTTTTTGTGAGCACTCTATAGATTCAGTAGTAGTGTCAGGCCTTAGGGCCTCCCCTTGAGCTGGAACACACTTTGGGCCTATTGCTAGACCTCCTTTTCCTCTGGCTCTTCTCCATTTATTTCTCTGTACTTCTTTCAGACAGGAACAATTATGGGTTAAAGTTTTTGACTGTGGGATAACAACACTATCCTTAACTTGATGCACTTTCTACTGGAGGTGAGCTATACAAGTTTTCACTCTCCACAGTAGGGCATTTCATCTAAGGTTCCTCCCTTAGAGTCCTAAGAGTCTCTCACTTCCCAGGTCTCTGATACACTTTAGAGGATGCCCCCACCTCCTACCTCCCGAGGTTGTCTGTTTCCATTCTTTCTGTTGGCCCTCAGGGCTTCAGTCCTTTTTCCCCACCCAATATCTGATCATGTTTCCCTCTTCCCCACCCTATTCCCTTTCCCACCCAGGACCCTCCATCCCTCCTCCCTCCTGTGATAGCTTTCTTCTCTCTCCCAAGTAGGATTGAGGCATCCTCATTAGGGCCCTTCAGCTTGTTGACCTTTTTGTGTTCTATGGACTGTATCATGGGTATTCTGTACTGTTTTTGGCTAATATCCACTTATTAATGAGTACATACAATGTATGTCTTTTTGGGTCTGAGTTACCTCACTCAGGATAATATTTTCTAATTCCATCCATTTCCCTGCAAAACTCAGGATGTCCTCATTTTTAATAGCTGAGTAGCAGTTCATTGTGTAAATGAACCACACTTTATGTATTCATTCTTCTGTTGTGGGACATCTGGGTTGTTTCCAACCTCTGGCTATCACAAACAAGGCCACTATGAACATAGTGGAACACATGCCTCTGTGGCATGGTGGATCATCTTTTGGATATATGCCTAAGGGTGGTATAGCTGGGTCTTCAGGTAGATCTATTTCCAATTTCTGAGGAACCTCCAGATTGATTTCTAGAGTGGTTGAATCAGTTTACAATCTCACCAGCAATAGAGGAGTGTTCCTTTTTCTCCACATTCTTGCCAATATGTGCTGTCACCTGAGGTTTTCATCTTAGCCATTCTGATTGGTGTAAGGTGGAATCTCAGAGTCATTTTGATTTGCATTTCCCTGATCGCTAAGGACTTTGAACATTTCTTTAGGTGTTTCTCAGCCATTCAGTTGTTGTTGTGGATAGCCCCAGCCTTGTATTTTAATACTAATTCCCCTTTCCTGTGAAGGACTGCAGAGGAGGTGTGAGTCATTACACAGGTGATTTCTAGTGAACCTTCTGCCCATCTTAATTTGTAAAATAAAGGCTGGAGCCAGTGATTGGGCAGAGGAAGGGGAGGTGGAGAAATAAAGGGTGGGGAGAGAAGAGAGAGAGAGAGGGAGGAGGACTGGAGGAAGACAATGGAGGAGGAAGATGATGGAGACGATGGAGATGACAACGACTGGGGAGAGAAGAGAGAAAGGACAACTGGGGAGAAGAAAGGAGAGAGGGAAGATGACAGAGGACTCCAGAGGAGGACGACTGGGAAGCAGGAGGTAGGACAGATGCAGAGTCTAGAAAATCCTCAAGTAATAAGGGTCTCATTGCTGGGGAACAGAGTAGTGTATGGGTATCTCCCTAATCTAGGCTTACAGAATATATTCTTAATTACTGAGTTGTGTTTTCATTGACCGGTCATAATTGGGTTGGAGATTTAAATATCTCCCACTACATGTTGTGAATTATCTGCTTAATTCTATACCCCAATTTTTGATTGGGTTGTTTGGTCTTTTGTTGGTTAGCTTCTTGAGTTCTTTATATATTTTGTATAGTATCCCTCTATCATATTTGAGGTTTGTGAAGATTTTTTCCCAGTCTGTCCTATGGCCTATGTCCTTTGCCTTACTATAATTATAACCAAACAAGTAAAAGATCTGTATGACAATAACTTCAAGTGCCTCAAGAAAGAAATTGAAGTTCTCAGAAAATGGAGAGATCTCCCATGCTCATGGATTGGCAGAATTAATGATTGAGACTTTCTGAATCAGATGTAAAAGCCTTCTCTTTGAGTACTAGCTCTCATTGTATTAGAAGGTGATGTGCAATCTTTCTAAGGATTAAAGCTATAGACTTGCCTTGCTGTGAAACCTATGAACCACACAACAATGACCAACAATGCAAAAAGTTCTTAAAGATGCAATAGTGGCATTTCTATCTTGGCAGTAACCACTAGTAGTATAATTGTACTTGAAGCCTGCTCAATAGGAAGAATCATGCCCAGCACTGTGAACTACCTAGTCAACCACCTATGGATAGTGAGGTCATGGGTTTTAGAGAACATACTTCTGTCATTTTCCTAAATGAGTATAATTTCTAACTACATTCTAGATACTTATCCATATACTGACTAATACATTCAGCTCTTATTTCTTGTGTTAGGGTTCTCTAAAGAATATGTGTATAATATAGAATGATATAGTTATGATAGAATGATAAATATAATGAAAGTATATATATATACATGTATATATATGTATATATGCATATATATATATAGAGAGAGAGAGAGAAAGAGAGAGAGAGAGAGAGGGAGAGAGAGGGTATTTGTCAAATTGGCTTACAAGATATAGTCTGGGTAATCAAGCATATGTGTCTCACCACAGAAAGGCAGATAACCAAGTAGTTGTTCAATCTGCTAGAATGAATGTTTCACAGTCTCAATCTGGTGCTTGATTCCTGATAATAGAAGATTGACACTACATTGAAATCTCAAAGAAGTTAGTTCTAATAGCAGAGAAGGAATGCCTTGGTAACAGGGTAGATGAATTTGCCAGCCAGAGTGAAAGAAGGCTGTCAAAATGCCAAGTTTCCTTCTTCTATTCTCTTTAATCTGTAGCCTAGATTTACTGTGAGCTTTCTTCTTCATATAGTCTTATTAAGAGAATCTCTCACAGGAATTCCCAGCCAATTGAGTTTTAGTTGATGCCAGATGCAACAAAGCTGACAGCAAAGGTCTGTAATAACATTCTTTATCAAAGTAGCTTCTTCTTGCATCAGGCAGGGACCATTAAAAAAACTCATTATTTTTAGAAATAAATAGTGAAAATCAGATAAGTATATTTACCTAGAAACTCAGGCTTGTAGTTCACCCATAATTCAACTTTCTTGGCATGTGTCTACACACCACACTAGTTTTTCCATAAGTTAGAGTCTCTCTTGTAAAAAAACACTAGCCTGGATGATGGTATTTACATTCAATAAGTCACTTTTTTCTTTTTAATTTTCTCAGTGTAATTTATCATTACATTATAATTTTGTTTTCTATTGCTTCAACAACCACAGATTTGAAGCTTGGCATAACTTTTGCTGTCTTTGGAACCATTATATCTGATGTGAAGATGTGTACTTGTCACAGAATGAATTAGTATAAATCCTTCTTACCAGTTTTTTTTTTGTCCACCTAAACACACACTCTTCTTTGAATACAGGAAGATTGACAGGTTGTATAACCTGGAACTTATTAAAAAACAGAAACATGTATCAATATCCATATCTATTGAGATGAAGACAGGGAAAGAGACATTTATAAAGAATTATTTCCATAATTGTGCAAGTGTTTGTAAATCCCTCAGTCAACATAGTCACTGGCCCAGTTCAGGTTCAAGTTATAAGTCACAGACTCGCATATAGAGGAAGAGTCAATATAACACTGTGAAAATCATGTAAAAAGGAATTTCTCTCCTTGATAAGATCAGTCTTTCTGTACACCTTATACAGAAATAAACTTTTTTTGAGCTTACCAAATTTCTGTGTATATCTCACCCAGAGGAAAAGTAATGTCTGATCAAATATCTGGATACCTTGTGGCCTAGTCAAGATGCACATAGACTTTATTTTCATGCAAGTCAACCCTACTCATCTATGAAGGACCACATATAATCAATGCTTCACAGATATTTAAGTTTGAGAACACCTTGAGAAAAGTAGATCTGGTATGACTCAAAGCCTGCCACAACTCGTACTGCCTGAGATTGTGTATTGATCTGTATTTTAGGGATAGAAAAAGTCATTACCATGTTTAAAGCTCTCAAAAAACTGAGATGAATCACAATATGACATCATTTAAATAAAAAGTTCTTAGTTGCTGTGATAGGTAGTTCGATCTTTTTATTCTTAACTTGTGAACTTGAGCTTCAGGTACATGTAACTTCAAAAGAACAGCAGATAATGGTTAGGAAGTAGGGTTAGCCCAGGTTCTACCTATCAATGTGACTTCAACAGTCAGGTTTGACTCCATCCCAAAATTTTACCCAATGTGTAAAGAAAGTTTAAAAAGTTAATCTGAACTGGCGTCAACATCCAGACCACTAGTCTTTGGTGTATTATAGTGAGAAACATAGAATAGTGAAATATTCAGGCTACTGTTTCTATTTTTTTTTAAATATTCATCTCACTTTTATAAGAAGCTTGTACCAATAAAAACCTTAAATTTGAAATCAAAGTAAATTTTGTACCATTTAAGAAATTATAACTTCATCTTAATAACAATTATACATATTTCTACCAGTAAGTTATGGCTATGCAATAAATCCTAGCTAATCCTCCCTGTTCCAACAAAACCACTACTTTTCCCTAGAAAGACAGCCCAATATTAACCACCTCAGTACCCAAGCCCAGGGAATAGGGGCGCCAACTCTTCATTAACTTCTTCAAGCTGATTATGGGTGTTGAGATATTAGAAAAGGGGCAGAGGGAAGAGTAAATTGATAAGCCTCTGATGCTGTGTCTTCACTGCATCCAGCTGGAGTTCCAGGACATCAGAGGTTCGAGCAGGTCTGCTCAGCTTGCTTGATGAGTAGATAGAGCAAGGCTGTGTATTCTGCAATATACATTCTCAAAACAAATTTTAGTATTGAGATAATTTTTTGTTTGAATTCTGGAATCTAGTCTTCTGGCTGCCTGCCTCTATCATGTCTAATCCATATAATTCTGGGCGTTTCTATGAAGGTGTGCTGCCACCATCCTCCCATTTTCACCTCCCTGTTCACAAATTCCTCAACACTTGGGGATCCACACTTTCAGGCACCAAGGCCCTCTACTTCCATTGATGCCTAACCCCTCACCCGCTTCAATTACTAGAAGGTGTGCTCCCACCATCCTCTCATTTCTGCCTCCCTGCTCTTGAAATTCCCCAACACTTGGGGATCCACACTTTCAGGCACCAAGGCCCTCTATTTCCACTAATGCCTAACCCCTTACCCCATGTTTCCTCCTCCAATTACTATAAGGGTGTGCTCTCACCATCCTCTCATTCACACCTCCCTGCTCTTGAAATTCCCCAACACTAGGGAATCCAAACTTTAAGGTACCAAGGCTGTTGTCCACTTCCATTGATGCTTGACAAGGCCACCCTCAACTACCTATACAGGTGGAGCCATGAGTCCCTCCTTTTGTGTTCTCGGACTGGAGATTTTAGAATGGCTATTCCAGCGTGTTTCTTAGGACCATTTGCTTGAAAAATTGTTTTCCAGCATTTTACTCTAAGTTAGAGTCTGTCTTTGCACTGAGGTGGGTTTCCTGTATGCAGCAAAATGCTGGGTCCCGTTTATGTATCCAGTCCATTAGCCTATGTCTTTTAATTGGGGAACTGAGTCCATTGATGTTAAGAGATATTAAGGAACAGTGACTGTTGTCTCCTGTTATTTTTCTTATTAGAGGTGAAGTTATCTTTGTGTGGCTATCTTCTTTTGGATTTGTTGGAAGAGGGTTGCTTTCTTGCTCTTTCTAGGGTATAATTTCCCTCCTTGTATTGGAGCTTTCCTGCTATTATCCTTTGTAATGCTGGGTTTGTGGAAAGATATTGTGTAAATTTGGTTTTTTCATGGAATATCTTGGTTTCTCAATCTATGGTAACTAAGAGTTTTGCTGGGTATAGTAGCCTGGGCTGGCATTTGTGTTCTCTTAGGATCTGTATGACATCTGTCCAGAATCTTCTAGCTTTTATAGTATCTGGTGAGAAGTCTGGTGTAATTCTGATAGGTCTGCCTTTGTATGTTACTTGGCCTTTTTCCCTTACTGCATTTAATATTTTTTCTTTGTTTTGTGCACTTGGTGTTTTGATTATTATGTGAAGGGAGGTATTTCTTTCCTGGTCTAGTCTATTTGGCATTCTATAGGCTTCTTGTATGTTTATGGGCATCTTGTTCTTTAGAGAAGTTTTCCTTTATAATTTTGTTGAAGATATTTATTGGCCTTTTAAGTTGGGAATCGTCACTCTCATCTATACCTATTATCCTTAGGTTTGGTCTTCTCATTGTGTCCTGAATTTTCTGGATGTTTTGTGTTAAGAACTTTTTGCATTTTGCGTTTTCTTTGACAGTTGTGTCAATATTTTCTATGATATCTTCTGCACCTGAGATTCTCTCTTCTATCTCTTGTATTCTGTTGGTGATGCTTGTGTCAATGACACCTGATTTTTTTCTTAGGTTTTCTATTTCCAGGGTAGTCTCCCTTTGTGATTTCTTGATTGTTTCTACTTCCGTTTTTATGTCCTGGATGGTTTTGTTCAATTCCTTCACCTGTTTGGTTGTGTTCTCTTGTAAGTATTTAAGGAATTTTTGTGTTTCCACTTTAAGGGTTTCTATATGTTTACCTGTGTTCTCCTCAAATTCTTTGAGAGTGTTATTTATGTCCTTCTTGAAGTACTCTATCATCATCATTAGAAGTGATTTTAAATCTGAATCTTGCTTTCCTAGTGATATGGGAAATTCAGGACTTCCTTGTGTGGGAGAACTAGGTTCTAATGATGCCAAGTACCCTGGGTTACTGATGCTTATGTTCTTGTACTTGCCTTTTGCCATCTGGATCTCCTTAGTGCTACCTGCCCTGTCCCTGACTGGAACCGGTCTTTCCTATTTTCTTGGTTGTATCAGAATTTGTGGGGTGGGTGTAACTACTGGGGTAAGCGCTGGGGCCCAAAATCTGCTCAGTGCTCAAGCTCAGACAGGATACTGCCTGAGTTAGAGCACCTGGGATTCCCACTTCCTCTGGGTTCTTGGAGATTGGGGCAGAGCTGCCACCCAAGATCTGCTCAGTGCTCTGGCCCAGACTGGAAGGAACCCAGGCTAGTGTTTCTAATAAGAAGAAAGGAGTCCATCCTAAGAAAAAACTAGAGAGCAAAAAGCCAGTATGGTATACAGATATGTACCAAGCATGTTGAGTCAAATTAGAACTACAAGCCCAAAACAAATAAGGAAAGTAATTAGAAAGCTGAGAAAAGTCAACTTATAAATACAAAAAAGAAAGCTGAAGCATGTTACTATACCTGTCACAGCAGAACATGACATTATGGTATCCAATTTGTTCAGAGCTATAAATGCCTTAGCATAGGTTTCCTTAAAACTAATACCCATCAGATCTTAGGCAATGGCATAGTAGGTAAGAGCACTTTCTATGAAAGCAAAAAGACATTATTTTGAATCCTCAGCATTTTCTTAAAAATTTGGTGTGGCTATGACATTAGTGTTGCTGTTGTGGAGATAGGTGGATCCTGAATATTTGCTAGACAGCCAGTTTATTTGAAACAGTGAGCTTCTAGTTTAATGAGAATATATCATTTTCAAAGAAGTATGTCAGAATGACAGAAGAAATACATTCTACATCCTATTCTGTTCACAACATAGGCCCATACACTGGCACACTTTTGTTCATGCACTAGACAGACTCTAACATACATACATACATACATACATATATACATACATACATTCTCTCTCTCTCTCTCTCTCTCTCTCTCTCTCTCTCTCTCTTTCTCTCTCTCTTTCTCTCTCTCTCTCAGGCAAATCTTTCAGTCTTCCTGAAAATTTCTTGAAACAATACAAGAACCGAGATATAGCTATAAAGGAGTTTAAGCCAAAGGACTCTTCAATGACATATGCTACTTCCCAGTGCCTTTGCATAGTCATCCATCTATAGTATTAAATTTATTTTCTTACAGAGGATCAAAAATTAGTAAACTTCAAGCCCAATGGTAACTTGATCCCATCTTACTAATACAAGAAAGCAAACTTCCATACCATGCAGGGAATCCTGAAACCTCCCCTGAGTAGATAAACTTCATAATCACTGCACTAGCCATTGAACCTTCAGCAGAGAGACATAAGAATGGTTGTGACAAGTTTGTCAAGCCAGGAACAAGTTGGAGAAAAGTATAAACCAATGTAATTCTATCTGTGGTTATATAGTGAAATAAGTCAGTTAAAATACAATTTCTTACCTTTTAGGTAAGAAATTTCTTTACCTAAAAATGAAAAATGTTTACAAGTTCTGAACCTCTTTCCATAAAAACTATCCTAAATTCAGTGATGAGCAGCTTGAGAGTTAAGTGCAGGTATTACCTATAGAAGACTAACAAGAAGAAAAATTACAAGAGGCAATGGACCCAAGCTGCCAATGTACTTCCCTAATATATGATGATATGAATGATGAGTGACAATAAATCAAACCATTAAAAGTAACAACAAAAACAAAATTGGGACTAGTCACAAGTGTAATTGCCATATTACCTGTACAGCCATGAAGTCCCCCTCTTGCCCTCCAAAGCAGAATAAAGAAATACATTTGTGACAAAGTTGTGAAAGGCTGTACTAACATTTCTTAACCCAGAAAGCACTTGGGTAAAGAAGTATATAGGCTTAGAGGTAAAAATCAGACAGACCCTGTTCTCTATAGTGTAGCAGATAGAACCCAAAATAGACAGTCTTCTATTTGTGTATATAGGAAGCTAAGCCTGCCTTAGATATTCTGTTAAGAAAAACTTAATGCCATCTTCATATATATCAATATAAATAAAATGTTGTGGAAAACATGAAGAATAAATAAAGAACAAACTACTCAAAAATAGCACCTATTATTTTGAGGAGATGGATGAGGAAGGCAAGAAGAAAGAGAGAGAGAAACAGAGAGAGACAGACAGACAGACAGAGACACAGAGAAAGACAGAGACACACAGAGAGAGACAGAGACATAAAAAGACACAGAGAGAGACACACAGAGAGAGACACAGAGAGACAGAGAGAGACAGAGAGGGGGAGGAGGGGTCTGGATGCAGTAGAAAAGTACAAAGTTAAGCTTCTATAATAATTAATCTCACCAAAACGAAATAATTTGTTACATAATTCAATAAATATAACCTCAAATAAAAAAGTAACAAAACATACAAAGAGGAAAGTTTGCAATATAAAGCTTCAAATTATGTACAAGGGACACAGGGAACTAATCCTTAAAACATTACTAGAAAGTGGTGTAATACATACTCTCAAAAAGGTAAAAGAGAAAAAAAATGTAGTGAAAGCAGAGTGACCATAACAGAACTGTGCCAAGGAGCCAATATATGATGGCTTATATGAAGAGTAGCCCCACAGAGGGCAGAAGCATAATTAGGTAGCAGAAACTTTCCCAATCAGTTCTAGATCCTACTTGTGTCATTAGACATTAAAAAATAAAAGTGGCTTAATTGAAAATACTCAGAAGATATGGAGGAGCAAGAAAATATATATAAAGGCAATAAATTAGAGGTAACAAAAACAATAAATATAGGAAAAATAGTTCATAGAGCATCAAGAAACCCAAAATGTTGCTTTGGAAATAGTAATCATGGACAGTGGAAATAGAGCCTGGGACAGTGTGTCTCCAAAATATATCATAGGATCCACAAAACTATTCCTGAATCATTTTTGTAATATCACTAAGACACTGTTTCTTTCACTGAGGTGGCATTTGAGTTGATATTACAAAATGGCAGAACAACTCCTAGCACCTGTTCTTTCACACACCCAGTGACATAAACTATTCCTATGGCTCTCACAGCCATCAACATGTCCTAGCAAGAAGCAATTTGTTTTTAAAGTATGCTTCCATATATTATTAGTTTTGTAAACTTTCAGTGTTTAAATGGTCTTGTTATTATTCACCTTAATGAAGTATGAACTATCAAAGTGAGAATTGAATCTTTGGGAAAATATCATCCATGGTATTGTTTGAATTGTAAATTCAACTTGATTTTTTCCTCTGGGTCACAATTTTTCTTGAAAATTTGTTAATGCACAAGTGGTGAGGCTTTTTTTTTTTTTTTTTTTTTGGACCTGAAGATTTGTCTAATACTTCTAAGGTGAAACATTTGCTCTAGGATGAAATGTTGTTGGAAAGTTTCCAATACAAGCTATCCTGTAAATTTAAAATATAGAACAACTTGTAGCTTCCTAGCTTGAACAGAAATGTTTGTTTTAGTTAGTTGTAAAATTAACAAATATTGTTATGTGGTATTGCATAATGAGACCTACCCATCATCTAGAAAACACTATATAACTTAATGAACAATATTTTCCAAGTAACTACTGATTAATAATGCACAAAAGATAAGACAGATTTGTGACCTAAATCTGAGCAATAATTTTAATGTAACAGAGGAAAGCATGCTTAATTCAAGACTCCATGCTGACCCCACCTTTCAATACACTACTCTTGGTCATTTTGGTTAAGAATCAAAAAACCTTGCTAACTATCTAAATCCAACTTTCAATATGACTATTAAAATCCAACTTGCAGCCTTCTCTTCCCACTACTCTAGGTTCTAGGAGGATACCGAAAATAAACAGAGTTATGATATGACTTAGAAAGAAACTCAAGGTAGAATGAGTAAATAGAGAGAAGGAAACTCAATAAATAGCAAATTATGGAGGTTGGAGAAGAATTAACAATTTTGTTTCTAAGCGTGGGAATGATATTGAGATCATGTAAGAGCAGATAATGTATGCAATCGTAGAATGTGATCAGAATTGCTAGGCATTGTTTTATCTTTGGGAGTTAAGAAAACTGTTCCCTGACAGTCACAGCTTTGCATAGCTTTAAATCACATGCCTGTCAACAGCTTGACTCTGTGACTGTCAAGGAACAGTTTTGACTATTCAAAAGCAGCCTTTTGCTTAGAAGTGCTAATGATGACTAATCCATATAACCACTTACATTGTTGGCAGTATGTAGAAGTCAAATACACCAAAGTGAACTTGAAAATCTTGACCTTTTGTTTCATTTGGGTGTCCTATCATTTTTCTTTTAAAAAACATTAGACAAATTGTTTCTACTGAGTCCAAGTAAATTAAATGTAACATATTTTATTAAATAGAATATATCTTATTACATTAATTTTTGTAAAATAATTTAATCCACGTTTTAGCCATAAAGCTAATAGTGGTTCTCTTAAGTGTGTCTAGACAAGTGACCTAAAATGATGTTCAGAGAAAATTATAAACATTGATCAAGTGTTAACTCCAGAAATAGAAATTTCTCTTCTAAAATGAGACATAAATATATTAACTTGCATCCACATCTTGCTCTCTCTCCCAGAATGAAGATTTGTTCAGTTTTACCATATACAAAATGATGGCAACAAGTCACTAAGTACTTCTAAGTATATATCTGCCAGTGAGGAACATTCCCAATCAATTTATCAAATGATCTTACTATCTTCGTTATGTAATCATATTAGTCTAGGTGTCAGGCATGAAAAATAACTTGAAAGTTGGTAAATTACACACAATTCCCTAAGTCCCTTAATCACAAAACGGGAATTTTAAATCCTACTATTCACTAGACTACACATGGAACATGCTGTGGGTACTCACTTACCCTATTGAGTTTATGTCAATTTTGAAAAATATAAAACTATTGAAAGGGCTCAAAGTCATTTATTTCTACCATGTGTTCTCAATCATCAATAAATAAACCAAACATTGCAGAAGAGGAGGTAGAAAAACTCTAAGAACCAGAGAACTTGCCCAAGGTGCTTGCTGTTAGTATCTTCAAGACATCACAGAAAAACTATGCCAATGAAATATCAATAATGTGGTCATCTAAATAAGAGATGAACAAGAACCACACCAATAGACATACCAAAATAGATTAAGAGCTACAGGTGGCTGAGAGGGGGAGAATCCATTTTCTCCAAGGACAAACGCCACAATAGGTTTTCCAATCCCAAGTGATTAGTCCAGAACAGAAGTATATAGGAGTAACACTAAATTGTCTTAGCTGGTTGCATAAGCAAACACACACACACACATACAAACATATACACTCCAATATACACTCCAATATATACACAGATACACATAAATAATATAAATTCTGTATTATGCATAATTAATATGTAATTATAATGTATATATAAAATATAATAATATATAATATAAATCTTATATAATTTATAATATACACATACACACAGTATAATATATACATATATGCTATATAATATGTATACACACATATATAATATATACATATGCACACATATATATACATATATATGTATATATATTCTATATAATATATAATACACACATATTTCGACCTTTGCTGTGTTTTCCTCTACTTGGGTACCTGATGATTTGTCTTTTTTTAGTTTGAGGTCTCTTTGAACTATTTGAGTCTTTTTGAACTGTTTTCTTGCTACTATCACTTAGTGACTACCTTTATCTTTTGGACTTCTAAGCTTTTTTTAATTACTTGGACTATTACAGTTTCTATGACAGGCCTTGTCAGCTTGAAAGTTCTTTTGAACAAATTTGGAATTCTGTTTAGCAGAGTGTCTCCCATGTGGCAGAGAAACTTTGAAATATATTTGTCTTTTTGATTCAGCTGAGATATTAAGTTTCTTTTGAAACATTTGAGACAGAAACAAGTTCTTTGAAATGTCTATTGTGGTTTGTGGACACCAGGGAAACTGTCAAGTGTATACTACCTTAATACCCTCTAGGGAGAATTCTAACTGATTCATCTTTTGTAAAGTTATGAAGGATTCTAAAGGTATTAAAGGAGTTGACTCTCCCCTTCTACTATGTGGGTCTTCATATTAAACTCAAGTCATCAAGCTTGGCAGCAGGAACCTTTACCCACTTAGCCATCTTGCCTGCCCTTGGTCTCAAATACTGATTCGTACATCCAGATTTCTGGAATTTCTAGGGACTCCAAGAAAGCTAATCTTAACGTACAATTCTTAAAAATAATTAAGAAACAAGTCTTTGGGCACTCTTTTTAATTAACTTTCTGAACTTAGCACATACTAAAATTACTATTCTTGGTATGTCTAATTTGTCTAATTTGAAATGTGTCTATGAATGCTTTAGAGATGATTTTTAGACTACATTTATAAATATGAGCCGTGCCTTCAGGGTCTGAGTTTTGTTTATTTTCCTCTTCCTCCTCCT
Organism: Arvicanthis niloticus; assembly: GCF_011762505.2. Classification (NCBI taxonomy): domain Eukaryota; kingdom Metazoa; phylum Chordata; class Mammalia; order Rodentia; family Muridae; genus Arvicanthis; species Arvicanthis niloticus. The sequence continues at coordinate 62,083,437 of NC_047674.1, read as the reverse complement.
CCTCCTCCTCCTTGTGCTCTTCTTCCTCTTCCTCCTGCTCTTCCTCCTCCTCCTGCTCTTAATCCTCCTCCTTCCTCCTCCTCCTCATTCCCCTTTCTCCTTCCTTCTCCTCCTCCTCCTCCTCCTCCTCCTCCTCCTCCTCCTCCTCCTCCTCCTCCTCCTCCTCCTCCTCTTTTTTCCCCTTGAACTGTAGCTAGCTAAAGTGCAGAAGTTTATGTGTTGATTGTAGAATTAGGGAGAGGAAAGAAAAAATAAAATAACAATTCATTATAAAGGTGTTTACCTCAGGCAGACTGAACCAGAATGTTAATAAATTTAAATGTAAATTTTGAGTTCCCTTCCTGATAGAATGGTGTAATCTACTACTTTCAATGGTTAATTATGGAGATGATGGCAGATAGAAGAAGAATATCCCTTGTAAAAAATCTATAAAATATCTCTCATCTAAAGCAAGTATTTTCAAAAGATAATAAGCATCTAAAATTTACTTCACTAAGTAAATTTATATAAAACAATATGCGTTTGAGAAATAAGTTCTGTTAAATTATAGTATTTTCTATTGGTTACATTCGTTCATAAGAATTTTTTTCCAGATAGATTCCAGATAGGGATTAAATTTTATTCTCCTTTCTTTCTCTGTTTCTTTCTTTCTTTCTTTCTTTCTTTCTTTCTTTCTTTCTTTCTTTCTTCCTTCCTTATGTCTTTATCTCTTTTTTCCTCCCATGTTTTTTTTCTTTTTCTTTCTTTTCTTTTCTTTTTTGTTAAAGGTAACAGTATGCAGACACATTTTTTTTCTATTTGGTTTTTTTGTTTGTTTGTTTATGTTTTCTGCTGATCTTGCCATTTTTGGATACCTAGATATTAACAAAGTCAAGATTCCCTTTGATCTTTAATCTTCTGTAAATAATCACTTTGTAAATATCTATTTCAAGGTGATTTTAAGAACGTTCAACGACTTATGGATCCATGACTAGAAATATTTAGAAGTATGCCTCTAAAATGTATGTATTATAAAGAAGTTTGTAAGTTAAAGACATATATCTTTATTATTAACATATTCAAAAATATCCATGAATATTCTGCATTATATAATATGTATTCCAGCTGGGCTGTCAATCTGTAAGATGACTAAAGAAATTCTTTTTTGACATTTCTTGAATTTTTAATCAGTACAATTCAGATGAAAAAGCTGCCATTTGGGGAATTCTCTTTGAAACTCTGGCTACATCTGCTTCTGTGTATATAAGACACATGTGTACAACAGAAAATGAGTCTAGAATCACTAGCACGTCTTAGATTTATAAGACACTTGCTAATGATGTGTCTGTGTCATGATGCTAAGTGCTGCTGCAATCATGTGCATATTTATGCTTCTTGTACTATATAAGCTTCTCCGATGCAAAATTTATAAAAACACTTTACCAGACAGATGATTTTCAACTAGAACTACTATTGACTTAACTCTCATTGGACCTGTGTTCATGTGTACGTAAGTGAATCGTGACTATTTCCCATAAGGAAGGACAACTAACTATGTTTCAGTTTTGTACACTCCATGCAGTATATCTTAATAGTTAAAAGGCATTAGAAACTGGTCTTTGAAGGTAAAATCTGTGAATTAGCATTTAATTTTCAACTAGTTTAGGTGTTTGGATTCACTGGTTATGATTTTGTAAAGCTTTATAAATCCTTCTTGTTAGCATTTCTTAGAACTATAGAACAGGATGGACCTGAGCAATATATTTCAAGTGTGGAAACCACCAAGAGTAGAGATAGAATTAAAGGTCATCTAATCAATGAAGGACTCTCAATATTAAATCTCTACATAGTTAAATGAGAATGTCTTCATAGAATAATGCTTAGAAACAAAGGAGGAAACTGTCAGAATTAAAGTGAATTCAGGATAAAGGAAACCTGAAGCAAATTATTTCTAAGTTTGAGGAGAGTATATGTTTCACAACAAAGCCCTGTCTCAGAGCCAACAACAAACAACAAATTGGAGTAGTTTGTTGCAGCCCTTCAAAAGTTGAGTCAAGATGTATAAAGAAATGTTTTTATATGCTATTACCTGGTACTAACTGAATATATTCTAACCTTAGTTCCTACTTGTATTTCTGTTTATGTTGGTTTTAGACAGAGACATTTTTCTTATCAAGATTAAGCAACAAAAACCATGGGGAAACACATGTGTACAAGAAAGAATGAAGACATTCTAAAGAGGTACTTGTTTCCCTCTGTTTGACGATCAGATAGCTGATTCAACAGACTACGAGATATTACCCTTGGTCCAGTGAAGGCTGGATGCTCCAGTGTGGAGGAATTTGAAGGCAGGGAGGTGGGAATGTGTGGGTGGCTGGGGGCACATCATCCTAGAAGCAGGAGGAGTGAAGATGAGGTAGGGGTTTTCTGGGTGTGGGGGGGAATATGGAAAAGGGATAACATCTGAAGTGTATTAAATTAAACTATCCAATAAACAATTAATTAAAAATATATATTAGAACCTCTTCAGGAGTCTTTTGATGGTAGAAAAGAAAGGCAGGGTGTGTCAGTGTGCCAGTCAAAGTTGATGCTTATCTCAGAATGAGATTTCACATAGTTCTGATAATATCACAGATATCATTGAGGGAGAAATTAAAGCCAAGACATTGAAGGGACACAGGTAGTCCAGGACTGCTTATTTATCAATCCTCTTGCCCTACACCAAAATCTAAAGCTTTTGTCATGACCCCCTCAAAAAATGGACTTGCTGGGTGAAGGATATACTGGACTTTTTGGTTCATCTTCCTAATATGGTCACATTGAATAAATCTCTATTTCTGATTTCCTCTATTACTTCTTTATTTAATTGGCTGTTGAATATGTGTGCAGAATCCAGCATATGACTGTCAATGCCCATGCTCTGACCCTTACAAGATAATGATTTCATCTGAGTTAACTCAATCTAGATACCCCATCATTCAGATATACCCAGAGGTTTGTCTCCTAGGTAATTCTGGATTTTGTCACATGGCATCATTATTAGCAATGTTATAAGACAAGTTGATTTTTGTTTGTTTTTTAGGAGTTTTGTTGTTGTTGTTAGAAATTTTATTCAATGTTTAATTCAATGTTCTTTTCTTTTATATCTGCAATATTATCTCACTTATCCAAAACCTTATTAGTTATTCCACATGTATTCATTGTGTATATTTGATTTGTGTAAAGATATAGGAAATTAAGTTAAGAAAAATCAAACCATGAAATAATATGCAGAGTACAATAGCATTCTGCAAACAGATATGGTAATTAACAGGAAACATTCTACTGCAAACTTTCTGTGCTCCATCCTTGACACTGAGGTAAACTTTAGAGGCTCTTTTGTGTTTTTAGAGGTTGAGTTCCTTTGATTTAAACCCCAAACAGCAAGTACATGCTGATACAAAGCCTTGTATATCTATAACAGAATGAAGGTAGAGACACACACACATACAAACACACACACACACACACACACACACACACAAAATCTACCACAGATAATCTCATTTTCACTAATGTAACTTCACATTTTCATAAATCCATACATAATCTTAGTTTAGTTATCGATATTAATCCTATATCTGTAGAGTTCTTTTATATTTGAATAAGCCCTTAGATTTAACATTTCTTCCTGAACAAAACTAGGATTTTATATTAATTGACAAAATAAATACTTGCCTGTGTATCAATGAGAACAGTGAGATGTGCTGATATATAAAGCTACTAACCTGTACAAATCATACCCTGAAACCTTGGTTGCCGAAGAATTCTATAATCCACTTCTCCAGATAGACAAATTGAATTGAATAAATCTTCATATTCATTATATCTTATGTTGTTTGTATCCTGGTATGAGACATCTGATCTACTCAGAAGTTACCAGTCTAGAAACAAACAAAACCATGAAGAGCTATTATTAGAGTGTCTAGGTGAAATACAATTTTTTCCCACAATGAACTAACACAAAACAGTTTCCCATAAATTCTCTACATAAGAAAATTATTTGGATTTAAAATTGGTTTGGGGTTTGACATCATTTCAGAACTGTGCCAATGCTCAGTCAATGGATAAAAACCTGCTATCATTTCTCCCAAGGTAAGTCATCATGTACACCTATTCAAGAAGTTATATTGAGTTTTATTTTTTTTCCAAGATTTCTTTAGGGAGTGAACATCTCTAGTTTCAATAGCCTCCTTAACTAAGAAACTCACTGACAACAATCCCTCCTATGTGGTGTCTGAAACAAATGCTCACCAGCCATGTTTTATAATGGTGTGTATAATAGTAAATCTAGGTTATCAATCTAATTGGATCTGTCATCAGCTGAAAGTCATACCTCAGGCCACTTCTGGAAGGGTATTTTCTAGATGGACTATATACACAGAATTTTTTCACAGAAAATCTGCCTATAACGAGGTCTGAGAGAAAAGGCATTCTATCTTTGATTGTCCCCTTTTGATCATTTCTGGATAGTTAATGCAGGCATTGGTGTTGCTACAGTTGCTGTTGTTGCCACTGCTGCTGCTGCTTTGGCTGCTGCCACCCTTCTTCATTAATATCAGAACCAGATTCATCAGCCTTCAGACATAGACTGAAGACTAATTGCTTTTCAGAAGTCCCCAATTCCTTCAAGGTCAGGTTGGTACTACTGGGCCCTCTGGCATTGTGGACTAAAGATCTATTAGGCTATCATCTCTAACAAGCATGCAAACATTGTTGGACCATCAAGACCATATTGTGTAAACTAGTCTTATCAATTTCTTTTGAAAGTTGTATTTTATGTAGGCTTTGTCCCTCCATAGAAGCCTGACTAATATAATGATACTTCATTTACTTTGGTTTATATTAAAGTTCCTTATAGTAAATCTCATCTCTGTGCTATCAATTCTCTTTCAAGCAAATGGCTAGGTGGACTGTTCAAGATTCTACAGTAAGCTGTCAGAAGAGACAGACTAGCCAATATTTATAGCTTTCTTCTAATCCAAGATTCTCTGCCCATTTCTGTGTCAGATAGTTCCATTGCTTTTATATTAGAGTGGGATTTCCAAAGATTACTTTCAAATCAATGAACCAACTAAACACAACCAAAAGTTGTAAAGAGGATCTTGTGGACCTATGACCTTCATCAAAAACTCAATAATTCAAAACAGCTGTATCTATACATCCTAGGCATTTACAGTTGCTCCTCACTTTTCATTGGTTGGAAGCTAGAAGATGGGGTAACATGGTACAGTCATGTTCTTCCCACTGAGCTTTCTAGGCAAACATATAAATGTGAAAGAATGGAACATAGATGTAGTAAGGCTAAGAAAAGTAACTTTCAAAATATAGCTCACAGCAGCCTTACCATGAATGGCTCCTAAGGAGTGGTAGGACAGCAAGAAGAATGTGTCAGAAGGCAAAATACTGACGTGGGCTCTGTACTCTGACTGTCCATTTTCTGTGTCATTGGTGAAGTTGTAACAATAAGCAATTACTATATTAAAGCCTGATTAATGACTCCTCATCATTTCTTCAGACCTTATCAAACAACACCAGTAAGCATTTAGAAAATCAAACTTTAGGACCTCTCCAGCAAATACTGAAACACAGGTTTCAAAGACTGGTGAATTATGGTCTGACAAAGTAGACTATTTACCATGGTAAACAAATTCCAAATTGTATCAAAATGAATATGGCAGACATTATTAGTCCAATTTATTAATATATCTCTGACTATAAGTCTACAATAGAGCTAAAGATTGACAATTCTATACATTGATTTTCTTTAATCTCTACAAGTATCATTTAAATAATTAACTTGGTTTAAGACAATTATAGCCCTTGTATGCTTGTTTACATTTACTGTGTGCTGTGAGTATGAATGTATGTATACCTTTTACTATTTTGGCCACAAATTAGAACAACAAATTTTTTTTTGTTATTTATACTCTCAATTTCTAGAAGATAGAAAGTTGTATGTCTCCTAGCTACATTGACAAGATGTTCTTCTCAAAGCAATCAAATGAGAATTATTTGTTTGCCTGAATTCTCAAAATATGTTTAGAGAACTGTCTGTTCTGATTCCCAACTCCATCATTTTCCTAATCACTAGTTTCAGTTCGACTGTAGGTGGCAACCTGTTTACTGCTGATTCTAAATACAGTTCATAGGAAACGAAAAGATCTTACTCTGTACTGTGAATACAAAACAAATTCCTAGAGATTTACTATAAAGGTATCTATCTTCTTGTTTTTACTCTTAAACAAATATATGCAGGTGTGATATACACAATCTGATAGAAAGCTTTAAAATTCTCTATTTCTTAAGTATCTTATCATGACCAGAAACAAAGAAAGAGGGGGTTCGTCGCAGTGCACGCCTTTAATCCCAGCACTTGGGAGGCAGAGGCAGGCGGATTTCTGAGTTCGAGGCCAGCCTGGTCTACAGAGTGAGTTCCAGGACAGCCAGAGCTACACAGAGAAACCCTGTCTCGAAAAACAAACAAACAAACAAAAACAAAACAAAACAAAAAAAGAAAGAAAGGAAGGAAGAAAGAGTGGGTTCTAGCAGTGGATTTTTCTATCTTATCTAAGGAAACAGATGGAACTATTCTATGCTCCTTTTTCTGATGCAAATTAATAGGGAAAATGGATGGGCTAGCAAATGAGCTTTCATGCTATTTTCAGCCCCCAAGTTGTGCTTACAACATAAATTGAGTGGGAAGTGTTATGGGTTTGCTCTAATATTGATTGTATTATGTTAATCTGGGTCCTTAAAATTGCACAAGAATCTGCATGTCTGCATGTAAGATACTGCGGGGACCCTGCTCTGCGTTGGTTTTGATTGGTAAGCAAAGATGTTGGTGGCTAACAGTTGGGCAATGAGACAGAGGCAGAACTTGTAGGATTATCAAGCAAAAGAAGAGGAAGGAGGAAGAAGAGAGATCCACCAAGCTATGAGGAGATGAAAGACACAATGCCTCGGAGGTGTGAGACAGAAAGCATAGCCACCATGTAGTAGCCAGTGGATCACAGCCCAAGACCATGTCTAGGTCTAGGGCAGCAAAGATGGAACATAGATTTTAGTAAGTAATAACTCGGGAATATCAGAAGGGGATGGATTAACCACAAGCAGGTTAAGAAACGGTCCTGGCATTGAGGTATTTTAGGCATATAAAATATAATAGCTGCGTGTATGTGTCTTTCATTCAGAAACTCAAAACATTGAGGCAGATGATGAGGAATGCACTGCTGTCACCACTGCCACCGGGATCAATTGTGTAGATTAATTGGGTACCGCTACAGGGAAGAAGAGAAATTCATGTAAAAAAAGTCTAAAAAGGAAATGTATCATATATTGTTAATAATTATAAGATGGCATCCAAATCTACAATGATGAATGCATAGGAAATAAAGGCCTGTAGAATATAATCCTCCCAGATGTGTTTCATAAGTAAAAGGTACTGAAAAGATGGCCTGCAGTTAAATCTGAGGTGTTATTGGAAGATAGTAGTAATGATGCCAATGACCTTGATTTTTGCCAGATTAATGTCATTGCTGCCTTGCTAAGTATGAGATATAGATCTGATGTTTAAGCCCACAGAACATGCTGAAAACAGATCTGCTCCATGGCATCTAGTCAGTTTATAAAGGAATCTGAAGAGGAATCCAAAGAAGCCACAGCCTCTGTAAAAGGATGATCTTGTCTTCGTGCCTGAGGTGTAGGCATGAATGTGAAAAAGAATCAGAAAAGTATAATTTTGAAAGAAAGAAAAAAATTACTTCTGTTGAAGGATAAAGACATTATTATCTCACATGAAACTGTTAAATGTCTCAAATATAACTGAGTCATACAATAAAAAGAAGTAGACAAATAACCAAACCAAGTGAAGGCTTTTGTATGCTTTGCACAAGCAGTGGGGGAATGCCTAGTTTCAGAAAAGAAGAATTCAAATTATTCTGTCTTTTTCCACCAATTCCTAACGCACTCTGATAATAGTACAAAACTTTTTCTTTTACAATTAAACTTCAATATTTTTCTCCTCTCTGTTTCAAATAGAGTACCTATCCCTTTTCTTCATATTTCTGAAGCATTAAAGGATATTTAGAAAGTTAATGTAGGGGTACTTACTTTTAAAATATTTCTTACATTCTAAGATGCCAGTACTTTTACTGTATCTCACAGCCAAGTTCATGATATATCTTGTAGACACATAAGACATAGCTTGATGTTTTGCTATGTGTTCAGCCTTTTGTTTAGCCTGTCTTTAGGAGAACACTGTAACTAACAACCTGACTAGTCTTGGATTTTTCATGTAATCAGCTTTTACAACTTAAACTAATTGTTTCTTTAATCTTAAATTATGTACTATTGCACACTGCTGATCCAGAAAGCAACTTTTGTGTGCATGTGTTTGTTATGATAATCATTTCCTGAAAACAGCAATTGTTTCCACTTCACAGGTGTTCTGCTGTTCTCCTTTCCTCAATCATCTTTTTATTTTTCCCCTTCTGAAGTCTTACTTTAGCTTTCTAGTCTTCATAAGCACTTCAATTTAGCTAATTAGTTCCAAGCTAATATCTGAAAGAAAAAGTACACAATGTATTCATCCACCCAGATCTGTACCCTTTCACTCCTTCTATTTTTCCAGTTGTTTCCAAGTTCTTGAAATTTTCATTTTTCTTTCAGCTACATAAATTCCATTGTGTATGTATACCAAAATTTTATTATTCATATATTAGTTGATAGATATCTAGGCTGCTTCCCTTTACTGGTAGTTGTGACCCAAGCACTAATAGAATATTTAAGTATCTCTGCCATAAGATGAAGATTTTTGGATAGATACAGATTTTTTGGATATATGACCAGGAGTGGTCATGCTTAGTCAACTGGAAGATCTAAATTTACCCTTCTTAAAAATATTTCTCTAAATTTTTTTAGATTGCAATATAATTACATTATTTCCACTGTCTCTTTACTTCCTCTAAACCCTGCCATGCCCTCTTTCAAATTCGTACTTCTTTTTATTGTCACTACATACTTATATGTAAATACATATATATTTCCAAATATATAAATATGAACTACTTCCTCTGTGTAAAGTTAGTTTTATGCATGTTGTCAGGACTGATAGTTTGATATTAGATCACAAACTGATAAATTCTTTCCTTAGGGTAGACTTCTTCTCCTGCTGTCCGCAGTCCTTACTCGCTTCTACTTCCTTTTCTGAGGATGGGATCTTACTGGCTTTTTCCCCTCCACTTTATGACTTCTATTTCTGTTGTCTTCCCTCAGCTCATTTTGAAACAATTATGTTGGTGAGACTTTGCACGTAACTTATGACACTAGTAGAAGAAACAATATCAGGACAAACTCCCTGATCCTATTGCTCTTTGATCTTTCTGTTCCCTCTTCCACAATATTCCCCAAAGCCTTAAGTGCAGATATATATGTGTAGCGCACAGCCTCGCCGATAAGGAGCACGCCACACTCAGGATTCTTCTGACAGCATTTATTGAACAGCTCTCATGATGGTGAAAAGGGGAAGGACGCCGAGCTCAGAAAGCCCGCTGCTTAAATAGAGCTTTGTGAGACGTGCAGATCCCTCATTGGCTCAAATCTTTCATCCAATTGTCATACTCGGTTTTCGCGCCATGCGCAGGCGCATTCTCAAGTAAAGCTTCCGTGAAGAACCAGGAAGCAGAAGCCTGCGCCATCTTTTAATGGCAAATGCGGCTCCTCACATATATGTATATATTTTATAATATCTTGGGACTAGGCTCTGCAAATCTGCATTTTGTGGTTTTCCATAATGGTTCTTGTCTGTTGTAAATATAAGTCTCCTGGAGGAAGGTAATGACTACACATACATAAAAACAAATATGTAGATTGTAGTTAAGGACTATGCTGATTTCATAAATCTGTCACTTTATTTAACTCATTGCCAAACCTCCAAAGTTGTCTGAATATTTTACACAGAAACAGGAAAATTAAATCACACATTTGGAGAGGTGGAGATAAGCAGATACTTGCAGCTTGTTAGCCAGAGAACATAGAGACTCAGTATTTGAAGAAAGAAAACGGGGCAAATAGGAGTCTGAGAAACTGTCAAAGGCTATTCTTTGACTTCCACATCCTTTCTCTATTTTTTCTTTTTATGTCTCTCTTGCACACACAATAAATAAATAAAAAGCAAAATGTATAAAACCACATAGACACACAGAATCAACTACACATTCCAGAATTTTAGAGTAATCACATCTTAGATCATTTTCTCTTCAGACATATAAAGTCAGGAACTGTCACACTTTCCAAACACCAGTATGTGAAAATCTCCAGGGAACAATTATTTCCAACCAGTAGCCTTCCCTCGGGGTTGTTTTGAACATTGAAAATATAATAAACAGGCATTCCCCTCTGAATATATGTATTATTCATTAATGGATTCTACCAAGTACTAGGAAAAGACTTTTTAAAGTTTCACTTGTTCTGAACACCTAGAGATAATGAACTTACCATGTCCTAAATGATACAGAACAAGGAGCACTCACTAAAGAAGTCATTGAAATTCATACAAATAAAATTCAAAGAATATGGGAAAATGTGTAGAGGTTATATACAAACACTAATGACATTTATAGAACAGACTTTAGCATGGGTAGACTTTGTTGTGTGCTCTTATGTAACAAAATATCATTTTACATTCTCTGCAGGAGAAGTGCTATATTCTCCTAGAGATACCAAGGGACAACTTCACAGAAGCTCCTCAACTTCTAATTGGCTTATGTCCAAACATTATGAGTGGACAATATTGTGAGTTGAGAATAAGTTAATACACCTAACTTAGCAAATGACACCACTTAGCAGCACAACTAACCATAGAGTCATTGGTCTCTGAGGTGGAGAATTGCTATTTGTATGTCCCAGCATCATAATAAAGATATGATTTATTTCTTATCACAATAAGACCTAATGCCAGAATTATTTTTGTGTTTTTTAGTATTATGAAGTTGAAAACTCTCTAAGTGAACCACAGAAAATCAGGAACTACCTGACAGTGATTATCAAAATGGTTTGAAAAGTCTTTCTGAAGCTTTCTGACTGCTGACGTGAGGCTCCAGTCACTATTGCCATTTGCTTTCTTTAGTGCTGATGTAATGTAGGCAGCGTCTCTCCTTCTCTCACACACTCTTCACATGCTTGTGTTTCTTTTGTTACTGCTAATGTAAGATCCTGGGCACCAATTTTTTATTTATCGTTTAAGGATGATTAAAAACTATTTTTTGAAATTATAATATAATAAATTACATTATTTCTTTTCTTCATCTTTTTCATCTGACCTATCCCATGCACCCACCTTTCTCTCTCTCTCTCTCTAATTATGGCTTCTTTTTCTTCAATTGTATACATATTTATATATGCATGCCCTAAGTGTATAAATATAATTTTGTTAGTGCATACAATATTAACTTTATATGTTGATAGAAAGAGAGAAAGAAAGAAAGAAAGAAAGAAAGAAGAGAGAGAAGGGAGGAGGGAGGGAAAGAGAGAGAGACAGAGAGGGAGTTTGTTCTCAGGGCTGATCACTTGGTATTGGGTCACCAATTGTGGGGTCTTCCCTAAGAAACCCATTTCTTCCACTCTCAGTATTTCCCGGTGTCTAAGATTGAGAAATCGCTAGTTTCCTCCCTTCCGTGATAGCATGTCTATTGATATTGTCATTCAGAACTTATGTAGGAAGCCATGTTAATATGACTACATCAACACAACCTTTCTGAAATGCCAAGGAAACACAATCCCACAACAAAATTGCTATTCCTCTGGATTTTACCATCATTCTTTTCCTCTTCTTTAATTATCCCTGAGCCTTAGGTGAAGAAAGTGTGTTGCATATATATCAGTTGGGACTGGGTACCACATGATCAGTTGTTGTCTTTATTTTGATCAGTTGTCCAAGATAGAAGAGTAAATAATACTGATACCCAGCTATGTCACCTATGAACCATACAACAACCAGTATGTTATGATAACCTTAAGGATACAATAGTGGCATGCATACATTGTCAGTAGCCAACAGTTCTCTAATTGGACCTAAGACCCACTCAACAAGAAGGAAAGTCTGCTACTGGAAATGAAGCCATCTATGTAGAACTAGTGAAGTCATGGATTTTTTTACTTGAACCCACAAATAACACTGTATAGCACAATTTCTAACTACACTCTAAATGTTTATACCTATGCCCACAAATAAATGTAGTTCTCATTCTTCATCAATGAAACTTCTCTTTGCAACAAATACATTCTTTATTCTTGCCTCATTACTGTGAGCTTACCAATCTCATTTCTCATAGATTCCATCATGGACCCTACTACTGGGCAAAAATTTTCCAAATCCCTGTTTTAACCTCCAGAGCAACTCACCCAGTTTGAGTGTACATAACCTAAGGGGCTCAGCATTTCTAGCCTGGTAATCCACCATCCTGCCTGAACTTTCTATTCAATTACAAGCTTTTTCTTCAAAGATTTTTTTTTTTTTGTTTTCTGAGACAGGGTTTCTGTGTGTAGCCCTGGCTATCCTGGAACTCACTCTGCAGACCAGGCTGGCCTCGAACTCAGAAATCTGCCTGCCTCTGCCTCCCAAGTGCTGGAATTAAAGGCGTGCGCCACCACCACCTGGCCTCAAAGTTTCTTTTGATTAAAATAAAATGAAACCATTTTCAGATCTTTTGCTCTCTTGAGTTTTGCTCTTTTTCTCTCATTTGTTCTGGAAGCACCTCCTTAGATCCTGTGTTGACTTTAGCAAGGAGAAATTTATTCTTCCAATAAACAGTTTGGCTTTTAGTGAGCTATGTCTTGATTGCTTGGCATTGTAGTGACATTGTCCATCAATTTCTCCTTACGTGGTCTCCATTTCAATGATGTTCTAGTAAAATTAAACTTCCTTTACTTTCATCTTCCCTTTTTAGATGTGTGCTTTCACACAATTAGAACTTAGGAAAATTTGTTCAATGTGGTAGGTGTTAGGCTTCTCCTTTTTAGTGAAGCCTTGAGTAATACTGTCTTTAAATTCCCACGCATCTTAGTCCTAGAATAAGGAAACATAAATATTTCTGGGAAAGCCTACAAAAGTAGCAGGTAATTTCCACTACATGAATCAATTATCAAGGCTTGGGAAAGTTCCATTAACTGACCATCTCTCTCAGTCACTCTTCTACTACTGTGAGGAGACACCTTGTCCAAGGCAACTTTTATAAAGGAGAACAATTAAATGGGACTCAATTACAGTTTCAGAGGTTGAGTCTATTATTATCATGGCAGGGACTGTGGCAGAATGCAAGGAGGTATTGAAGCAGTAGCTGTAGCTGAGAGTATTACATCTTGATCAGTAGAAAAAGAAAGAGACAAAGAAAAGGCAGAGAAAGAGAGAGACAGAGAAAGACAGAGTCAGAAACGATAGATAGATAGATAGATAGATAGATAGATAGATAGATAGATACAAAAAGACAAAGAGACAGAGAGAGCTAGAGAGAGCCAGAGCCAGAGAGACTCTGGGTCTGATGTAAGCATTTTGAAACCTTCTAGCCTATCCACAGCACATACTTACTCCAATAATTCCACACCTATTGCAACAAGGCCACACCTTCTAATCTTTCTAAAGCTTTTCAAACAGTACCACTACCTAGTGACTAAGTCATTTAAATATATGAGCCCCTGGGGGCCATTCTTTGTCAAACTGTTCCACCTTCTGTATTGTCTACTAGGACATCAATCTCAAGACTCAGGGTTTTTGAAAAATATAATGTGATGTGCAAGGACTACATTTCCATTTGATACACATTTGTCTCCATCAATGGTGATTACAGTCATTTTGTACAGACTTTATTATCTGCTCTTTACAAATAAAAGCATATGCCAGAAATGGGCCATTACCCAACAAGTATACTCTGAGCTGCATTTTAAATCTTATAAATTACAATTTTATAGACTATATCACAGTAATCATAGCATTTTAGGAAACGAGTGATAATTGTTTAGAAAGAGTGATGTAGAAGATTGATAACACCAGTATATAATTTGCAGAAAGTAATAATTTTCTTTCTACCTCAGAGCAATAACAAGATGCAATAATGCTCTAATATGATTTCCTCTAGGCTCTTTATTGCTCTTCCTGGAAGGATAAATAATCGGTAATTTCACCTAGAATTTTGAAACATATTTTGCCATATTCTGCATAAATGACAAGTGGCATACACTTGTAGCAAAGTAAGAGAGAATTTCCTGGGATATTCTCAATGTAAACTGGCCAATACAACAACCATTAACCACATATGACTATTGAGGTCTTTGAAGGTGGATATCGCCAACTGAGAGCTGAATTAAAAAAAAAAAAAACATGCAAAGCTAGTGCCTCTTAAATTTAATATTTCAGGAATATTGGTCATCAAAGTATATTTTCATTGTTTTTACTCTTTTTTAGCATGGCTCCCTTAAATATTTGTTAATGGTACAACCCTAGACCATCCAAAACAGTAACTCTTTTTCTTAAACAGTCCTCTAACACATAGTCATTGAATTAGAATTCCATGAAATGCCAAAACCAAAACAACAATAACAAAAAAACAACAAACAAGAATAAAACAAAAAATCAGCATTTTGGTTAAGCCAAAATGAATATGACAGAATGAGAAATCATTTTTTACATAAGCTAAAACAAAATTATTTTCTAAATTTAGAGGCTTCAAATTGAAAGTATTTTCCGTGTTAGTTTGGACACCCTTTTCATTTAATTCATGTAATAATGCTAATTAGATACTTTTTCATCGATGTAGAGAAGAAAGCAAAGAGGATTAGTTGGGAGGCATGATTGGAAGTCACATAGGAGCAAACTTATGGTACAAGCCCACATGTTTTATTTTCTTCCCTTTCTTTCTTCCATTTCATTTCCCTCATTTTTCACTGTGGAGATTGAACCTGAGACCTTGTGCATACTAGATGAATACTCTGCTGTCAAGCTATAGCTTCCACCTGTCTTTTTGTCTTTTTTTCTAGAACTTTTCCCTTTTATCTTGCTAGATTTATGTCAGATTTGGAATGAGAGAGCCTCAACTGAGAAAAATATTCCAGAAAAATAGACTAGTGGCAAGCCTATGTAGTATTTTCTTAATTAATGATTGATGTGGAAGTGCCCAGCTTACTGTGAAAACTACTGGCAGTGCCACAACTGGGATGGTGGTAATAGGAGGAAAAAAAAAACAGCCTAAGCAAGCCATGGTAGGCATCCAGGCAAAGAGTACTTCTCTATGGCCTCAGCTTGAATTCCTGTCTCTAGGTTTCTGCCTTGAGTTTCAGTCTTGAATTTACTGGATAATAAACTATGCTGCAATCTGAAATGAAGCCTTTCCTCACCAAGTTGTTTTTGATCATGGTGTTTATCAGAGCAATTCAAACTTAACTAAAACAAGTACCATCAGTATTCAACACTACAAATTCCAATACCCCAAATTTATTGATCACTCCAGCTCCATAGGTTTTGGAAAAAACAACATAGAAGCCCATATTAGTAATACAAAAACAACTAGATTTTAGGTGCCATGGAATATATCAAACACTATATATTATTAATAATAAATCAGTGATTTAACCCTGTGATAGTTGTTTCTACTTTAAGAAAAATATACCAACAACTTTTTAAAGAAAATTACCCAAAATACTAAAAGGCTCACTGTAGCATCTTGTGTTCTCATGATAATTATGTTACCCAAAAACCTGTTTCCAGTGTCCTGTACATAAGTCTATAGGTAACCTGTCCCCAGTTGGTTTTTCACTGGTCATTAAAGTTATGGGTGGCCATTGACTGGGAAGGGAGATAGAAGTGGGACTTTTAAGATCCATGGGAATGAACAGAGGAAGAAGGAAGAGTGGTTTCCACTAAGATGAGGGTATAGGAGGGAGAGACAGCAGACATATAGATGTAGGAGGAAAGCAACCTCAGGAGTGCTGCCCAGCAGGGTCTAGAGCAGCAAAAATGAAATATAGATTTAGTAACTATTAACTCAGGAATATCAGAGAGGAGTGTGTGTTAGCCACATGGAGTTAGGGAGTGGCCCAGACATTGAGCTGATAAAGGTATTTAAAATATAAGGCTGTGTACGTGTGTCTTTCTTTCTGGAAACCAGAACATTGGGGGGATAGCAAGAAGCATAGAAGCATGCATGCACCCACAAGGGGGTTTAGAGTCCATTAACAATGGCACATTGATGGCAATCAACATGTTAGGCTTGTACACAGATTTAAAAATTAATTAGAGATTATGTAATGGAATATGAACATCTTCCCTGTAAGATTAGGAGATGGAGAGAATTGGCTTCTTAACAGAGCTGCAGGTTTTGCCCAAGCCACGTGGTTTGGGGACTAGAACAAAAGATGTGCTGAATTGGCACACACAATTCTGGGGTTTTTGGCTTAAGGCTGGAACACACCCAGGCTGACCCTGGACATATGTAGCAGGCTAGTGATTCAGCTTCTACAAGAACTTAAGCCTCGAATGCTAGTATCTCCTGTTGGAAAAAGACAGGCAGCAAAGAACAGGCAGCTCCTACTAAGGAGAAGGCAAGCCGCTGAAAGTAAATCTGAACAAAATATAGAAATGGTATTTGCTATAAAGGAAATTTTAAAAGTCTATGCCATTGCAAGCACTGGGTTGTAGGAACATGGTCTACATGAGAATACTGGAATTGCTTAGCCTAGCATGTAACACATTTGAGTTTAGAAATAGGCTCATACAGACATATAAAAGAGAATGTAATTAAAGCTAAATACATAGAAAAGGATGTTAATTCACATTATATAACGAGAAAGGGAATATATACATCCACAGAGATATTAATCTCCACAGAAAGGAGAATTTAAGTTTGCATTACTGAAAAAATAAATTGAGGTCTTTTGATCTCTGCAAGGCAGAGGATAATGAAGAAGCATTATTTCAATGAATAATGATTGTTTAGATTGCTTTAATTGCTTTGAATTGTTTTAAACATCAAAATAATAGTTGTTGATCAAATTAACTCATAAAGGGATAGTTGTCTTTTACCTGCTCAAGTAAGGAGCAAAAAATTTATCCTTAACTGATCTGTGCATCTTGCATAACCCATACTAATATCTTAAAAGTACCAAAACATTGGTTGTCAGATTCATATATTGCAGAATGTATAGCTCCAACAAGATTCATCTATGGCGACACTGAAATGATCTGCTCTTACAGCTACATATCTCCAAAAACAACTTCAGGAATACTTGCTGATTCCTGATAGACTTGGTTCATTTAGCCTTTCAGACAGAGTTAATCAGAACTTTAGTCAAGTCCTGAGCCTTCTAGCATACAGAGACTGGATAATACATGCTAAAGTTAGCTTTCTTAAGTCTAACCAATTTTTCTAAATTTTTTTACTCCTCCCCACTCCTTTGAATTTTTTTCATTGCCCCTATTCAGGAAGAAGAAGTTGTAGAGAATTGTCTTCCTGATCCCTTGAATTTAGGTGTCTGGTTTTGGTTATTTTATTTTTATTGTATATTTTCTTTATTTACATTTCAAATGTTATCTCCTTTCCCAGTTTCCCCTCTGGAAACTCCCTATCCCATCCCCCCTTCCCTTCTATGAGGGTGTTCCCCAACTCACTCCCGCCTCCCCAGTCCTGGCATTCTCCTACACTGAGGCATCCAGCCTTTACAGGACCAAAGGACTCTCCTCCCACTGATGCCCAAAAAGACCATCATCTGCTATATATGCGGCTGGAGCCAGGTGTCCCTCCATGTGTACTCTTTTGTTGGTGGTTTAGTTCCTGGGAGCTCTGGGGTGTCTGGTTGGTTGATATTATTGTTCTTCCTATGGGGTTGAAAACCCCTTCAGCTTCTTCAATCCTTTCTCTAATTCCTCCATTGGGGTCCCTGTGCTCAGTCCAATGATTGGCTGTGAACACCCTCAACTGTATTTGTCAGGCTCTGGCAGAGCCTCTCAGACTCCTGTCAGCATGCACTTCTAGCATCCACAATAGTGTCTGGGTTTGGTGACTCTATACAGGATGGATCCCCAGGTGAAGCAGTTTCTGGATGGCCTTTCCTTCAGTCTCTGGTCCACACTTCGTCTCTGTATTTCCTCCCGTGAATATTAGGGTGTCATTTTAAGGGATAATTTGGAAATGGTCATAATTTTGAACAGAGAGGAAATAGATGGGATGGATCACTAGATTTATTCCTTAATAAAACATTGTATAGCCATAACCATAGATTAATATAAATCTTTATAATTGATGCAAAATTGAAGTTATACTTTTCTTACATTGGTACAGAATGTATATAATGATACAAATTTAAAGTTTTCATTGGTATAAATCTTTTTATATTGGTATAAAATATGAAATTAATATTGTTACTCTTAGATAGGCATTGTGCCTATGTACCTCACTTAAGAATATAACACTTTGACCCAATCCTTCTCTAGTTGCTATTATAAACTGTTTAGGATGACTATGTAATGCAAGTTAAAGACTGGATAGTAAACTCATGGTTATATTAGATTCTGATTTAATTATAGTAAAGTGTTTTCAACAGTATTAGAAATAGGTAAGAGTAGTCAAGGTTTAACAGTTCAGATATACTTTATATAGATACATATTCTTCAAATACATCAGAAATCCACAGAATATAGCATTTATAATCATTTTGTTATTGTTAGATTTTTGACTGAGACAGGTCTGCTCTTGACAGAACCCCCTTCACAGGTTGAAGAAGATATTGAGTATCATTGCCTCCAGGCAGAGCTGTTTACTGTAGCAAGAATTGCCCTAATTTATTTGGGACAACAAATACTTTCCAGGAAAAGACACACATGTAGGATAGTCAACAGCTTAGCTCTTCTAAGAGTAAGCTAGTCCTTCATACTTCCTGCTTCATATAAGGTCTGCCAGATGGTTCTGGGACAGAAGGCTGAAGACAGAATCTCCAGTGTTATAAGAAATTAAAGGATTGTCCAGGCAGCCAGCTGTCTCATCAAATGGTATCATTTTGGAAGCTAGGTCCTTGTGATTCCTACATATTCAGGTAATAATTAACTCATTCTTGGATTTCTGATGGGGGTTGAAGACTTGTTATAGTCTCATAATCAAGTCTAATTTGTTTAGCATTAAGGAATATATAAATTTAAAAGGAAGGTTTTGAGATGGTAATGTAAATTAAAATCAAAATATAATTTAGATATAGAAACATAATTCTTTAAGTTACCTTAGATGATAGAATAATGTATCTAAATTGGCAAAACTGACGGACTAGATGCTATTATTAGTGTATATTATACATTGTAGTTTTACATAACTGTTATAATTATGTTCAGTGCATATGTGAAAGAAAAGAAAAGGCCTTTTTTTCAGAGATGTTTCCCATTACAATTCTTATTTAATTTTTTTCTGATATGTGAAACAATTTCAATATTTTTCATGTATATATGGGCTGTTTCTTTTTCTTAAGTCACGGATTATTTTATTTCTGGATTCTTTTTTTAAATGCTTGTGCTTCCAGGTCTGTGTGTGCATGTGTGTATGTGCATGTGTATACACATGTATGTATATGGGTGCACAGATGCCATGTCATGTATGTGGATGTTAGAAGATCGGGAATTGAGCCTCAACTTCCACCCTGTTGGAGAAAGGCTCTTGCTTTCTTGATGCACCTGTTTTTTGTTTTTAAATTGGATATTTTATTTAAATTTCAGATGCCATCCCCTTTCCCCCATTTTTCCTCCCTAGAAAACCCCTATCCCATGCCCCCTTTTCCTTTTTGATATTATACAATTTTTTTAAATCTTAATCAAAGGTTTTTATAAGTTTGATAATGCTCAATCAGAAGTGCAATCCAATACCCAACCTAGATATATCAACTATCTTTGACTGGTGGAGACACGTGAACATCTGCCTCCATGCCCCACCCTCTCTTTCTCTCTCTTTCTCTCTCTTATCACCTAGCTTCTCCTCTCCTTCTTCTTCTCCTCTCCCTACTCCTTCTCTTCCTCTTGGTACTCCTGCCCCCTTAGCTCCTCCTACATATCACCCTTCCTGTTAAAATAAAACTTTTCTCTCAAAATACAATTAGAGCATAATTATGCCTATTTGTACTAGTGAGGTACAAGATAGTCCTAATACCCAGTCCATCATTTTGTTTACTAACCAGAACCTCTGTCATCTCTCCTAACTAAATCACAGTTCTGAACCTGGCTTTTTTCTTGGCTTTAGAGTGAATGTCAGCTGAAAACCATCCACTCAGATCTTTTCTCTCAAAGTAAATAACCAAGATTGGCTACGAGACTATAGGTTTCAACCCCGTCAGAAATCCAGAATGACTGAGTTAACTGAAATTATGGGAAGCTTAGCCAATTTATAGAGACCACTGAACACCTGGACAGTCCCTATACTACAGAACATTGGAACATCAAATCTTCAGCCTTCTGGCCCAGAATCATCTGACAGACCTTAGTGATGCAGAGTTATTAAGGGCTGATTACTCTGTCTAGGCAGATATAATCAGTCGACTATTCTGCAAGTGTATCCTTTTCTGGACAAAAATTTGTCTGTAGATGGAAAGAGGCAATGCTTGCCTAGTGGCTGTCTCCCCACAACTGGAGTAACTCCAAAGATGCTCAATTTCTTCTTAGAATACAAGACAGGAAGCTGTCAGGAGCAGACAGGTCTCTAATCAAAATGAACATTAATATAGAAATGTTTGTAACGTCAATTCTATGGACTTCTGACGTTTTGAAAACCAACTATTCATGTAAGGTAATCTGGACTGTTGGCTGTTAACTCCTCTCAGCTATTTCTAAATAAAATATACAAAACACCCTAACAATAAACTCAAAGCCATGAATTTGCTATAATCCCTTAACTCACAGGCTAACCATGTCAAATTAGTTAAAAAAGTTAAAGAAGGACTGGGTCTAAGCCTTGTATTCCTAAATGTGTTATACAGGCACAATGCCTGTATAACACAGAAGCTTGTACCAATGAAAACCTTAAATTTGAAAACAAAGTAAATTTTGTATTATTTAAGAAATTATAGCTTCATCTTGATAATAATTATACAGATTTCTACCAATAGGTTATGGCTATGCAATAAATCCTAGCTAATCCTCCCTGTTCCAACAAAACCACTACTTTTCCCTAGAAAGACAGCCCAATATTAACCATTTTAGTTCCCAAGCCCAGGGAATAGGGGTGCTGACTCTTCATTGACTTCTTCAAGCTGATTACAGGTGTTGAGATATTATAAGAGGGGTAGGAGAAAGAGTAAATTGATAAGCCTCTGACACTGTGTCCAGATGGAATTCCAGAACATCAGAGGTTTGAGCAGTTCTGCTCAGTTTGCTTGATGAGTAGATACGCCAAGGCTATGTATTCTGCAATATAAAATTCTCAAAACATGTTTTAGTATCAAGATAATTTTTTTAGAGTGCTGACATTTTATTAAAGATGTTGGTTCTAACAACTTTTTTCCCTTTTTTAAAAATTGGTTATAATATTTACATTTCAAATTTTTATCCCCTTATTCCATTCCTCCCACCACCCAGGAACCCCTTATCCCATCCCCCCTCCTTGTGCTTCTATGAGGGTGTGATTTTCCTGCTTCTATGATGCTGTTTCCATTAACAAAAACTGCCTCCTAAATTTCTAAATCCTTCTATTTGTGTTATTAAATCTCCTTTTTTCTTTTCTTTTTCTTTCTTTTCTTTTTTCTTTTTTTCTTTTTTTTTTTTGTCTTTTAAAAAAATTGGGTATTATATTAACATTTCAGATTTTATCCCCTTACCCCACTTCCTCCCACCACCTAGAAACCTCCTATCCCATCACCCCTCCTCATGCTTCTATGAGGCAGTGCCCACACCTACCCCCCACTACCCCCTCCCCACCCTGATATTCCCCCACACACACACTCTGTGTTTGTTTTTTATGAGACCAAGAAACTCCTCTCCCACCCATGCCCGGCAAGGCCATCCTCCCCTACATATACTGCTGGAGTCATGGGTCCCTCCCTATGTGCTCCCAGACTGGTGGTTTAGACCCTGGGGGGCTCTGGTTGTTTGGTATTGTCGCTTTCCACCTGGGGTCACAAACCCTTTCTGCTCCTTCAGTCTTCTCTCTAATATCTCCATTGGGAAATCCTTGATCATATCAGTGGTTAGCTGTGAGCATCGTCCTCTGAATGTGTCAGTCTCTGGCAGACCTCTAAGGAGACAGCTATATCATGTTCTTGACAGCATGCACTTCCAGCCATCCACATCAGTGTCTAGCTTAGGTGACTGTACATGGGATGAATACCCAGGTGGAATGGTCTCCTGATGGCCACTCTTTCAGTTTCTGTCCCATGTTTTGTTTCCATATTTGCTCCCTTGAGTATTTTTGTTACTCGTTCTAAGTAGAACTGAGGTCTGTGAGCTTCATGTGGTCTGTGGGTTGAGTCTTCGTTATTCCAAGCTTTTGGGCTAACATCCGCTTAACAGTGTGTAAATACCATGTGTGTTCTTTTGTGTTTGGGTTAACTCACTCAGGATGATAATTTCTAGATCCATCCATGTACCTAAAAATTTCTCAAATTCATTATTTTTAATAGCTGAGTAATACTCCATTGTGTAAATGTATCATATTTTTTGTATCCATTCCTCTGTTGAGGGACATCTTGGTTCTTTCCAGCTTCTGTCTATTATAAATAAGGCTGCTATGGACATAGTGGAGCATATGTCCTTGTTATATGTTGGAGCATCTTCTGGGTATATGCCCAGGAGGAGTATAGCTGGATACTCAGGTAATGCTATGTCCAGTATTCTGAGGAACCGCAGACTGATTTCCAGAGTGGTTGTACCAGCTTGCAATCCCACCAATAATGGAGGAGAGTTCCTCTTTCTCCGCATCCTCACCAGCATCTACTATCACCTGAGTTTTTGATCTTAGCCATTCTGACTGGTATGAGGTGGTATCTCAGGGTTGTTTTGATTTGCATTTCCCTGATGACTAAGGATGTTGAGCATTTCTTAAGGTGCTTCTCAGCCATTCGAGTTTCCTCTGTTGAGAATTCTTTGTTTAGCTCTGTACCCCATTTTTAGTAGGGTTATTTGGTTGTCTGGAGTAGAATTTCTTGAGTTCTTTATATATCTCGGATATTAGCCCTCTATCGGATGTAGGATTGGTTAGGATCTTTTCCCAATCTGTTGGTTGCTGTTTTGTCTTATTGACAGTGTCCTTTGCCTTACAGAAGCTTTGTAATTTTATGAGGTCCCATTTGTCAATTCTTGATCTTAGAGCATAAGCCATTGGTGTTCTGTTCAGGAACTTGTTTCCTGTGCCTAGGTATTTGAGGGTCTTCCCCAACTTCTCTTCTATTAGTTTCAGTGTATCTGGTTTTAAGTGAAGGTCTTTTATCCACTTGGAGTTGAGCTTTGTACAAGGAGATAAGAATGGATTGATTTGCATCCTTCTACATGTTGACCTCCAGTTGAACCAGCACCATTTGCTGAAAATGCTGTCCTTTTTCCACTGGATGGTTTTAGCACCTTTGTCAAAGATCAAATGATCATAGGTGTGTGGGCTCATTTCTGGATCTTCAATTCTATTCCATTGATCTTCATGCCTCTCTCTGTACCAATACCATACAGTTTTTATTATTATTGCCCTGTAATACAGTTAGTGAGGTCAGGGAGGGTGATTCCCCCAGAAGTTCTTTTATTGTTGAAAATAGTTCTCGCTATCCAGGTGTTTTTGTTATTCCAAATAAATTTGAAAATTGCTCTTTCTATCTCTATGAAGAATTGATTTGAAATTTT
Organism: Arvicanthis niloticus; assembly: GCF_011762505.2. Classification (NCBI taxonomy): domain Eukaryota; kingdom Metazoa; phylum Chordata; class Mammalia; order Rodentia; family Muridae; genus Arvicanthis; species Arvicanthis niloticus. The sequence goes on along the minus strand of NC_047674.1, from coordinate 62,059,580 downwards.
GATGGAGAGTGCATTGAATCTATAGATTGCTTTTGGCAAGATGGCCATTTTTATTAAATTAATCCTGCCAATCCAGGAGCATGGGAGATCTTTCCATCTTCTGAGATCTTATTCTATTTTTTTCTTCAGAGACTTAAAGTTCTTGTCATACAGATCTTTCACTCGCTAGGTGAGATTCACTCCAAGATATTTTATATTGTTTGTTACTATTATGAAGGGTGTCATTTCCCTTATTTCTTTCTCAGCCTGTTTATCTTTTGAGTATAGGAAGGCTACTGATTTGTTTGAGTTGATTTTATATCCAGCCACTTTACTGAAGTTGTTTATCAGGTTTAGGAGTTCTCTGGTGGAAATTTTAGGGTCACTTAAGTATACTGTCATATCATCTGCAAATAGTGAAATTTTGACTTCTTCCTTTCCTATTTGTATCCCTTTGACTTCCTTTTGTTGTCTAGCTAGGACTCTAGCTAGGACTTCTAGCACTATATTGAATAGGGTGAGAGTGGGCAGCCTTGTCTAGTCCCTGATCTTAATGGGATTGCTTCAAGTTTCTCTCCATTTAGTTTGATGTTGGCTACTGGCTTGCTGTATATTGCTTTTACTATGTTTAGGTATGGACCTTGAATTCCTGATCTTTCCAAGACTTTTAACATGAAGGAATGTTGAATTTTGTCAAATGCTTTCTCAGCATCTAGTGAGATGATCATGTGATTTTTTCTTTGAGTTTATTTATGTAGTGGATTACATTGATGGATTTCCGGGTATTGAACCATCCCTGCATTCCTGGGATAAAGCCTACTTGATCATGATGGATGATTGTTTTGATGTGTTCTTAGATTCGGTTTGCGAGAATTTTATTGAGTATTTTTGCATCAATATTCATAAGAGAGATTGGTCTGTAGTTCTCTTTCTTTGTTGGGTCTTTGTGAGGCTTAGGTATGAGCGTAATTGTAGCTTTATAGAACGAATTCGGTATTGTTCCTTCTGTTTCTATTCTGTGGAATAGTTTGAAGAGAATTGGTATTAGGTCTTCCTGGAAGGTCTGATAGAATTCTGCACTAAAACCATCTGGCCCTGGACTTTTTTTGGTGGGGAGATTTTTAATGACTGCTTCTATTTCTTTAGGGGTTATGTGACTGTTTAGATGGTTTATCTGCTCCTCATTTAACTTTGGAACCTGGTATCTATCTAGAAAATTGTCCATTTCATCCAGATTTTCCAATTTTGTTGAGTATAGGCCTTTGTAGTACGATCTGACAATTTTTTTAATTTCCTCTGTTTCTGTTGTTATGTCTCCCTTTTCAGTTCTGATTTTATTAATTTGAGTACTGTCTCTGTGCCCTTTGGTTAGTCTGGCTAAGGGTTTGTCTATCTTTTTGATTTTCTCAAAGAACCAGCTCCTGGATTTGTTGATATTTTGTATAGTTCTTTCTGTTTCAACCTGGTTGATTTCAGCCCTGAGTTTGATTATTTCCTGCCATCTACTCCTCTTGGGTATATTAGCTTCTTTTTGTTCTAAAGCTTTCAGGTGTGCTGTCAAGTTGTTAATGTATGCTCTTTCCATTTTCTTTTTTTGGGCACTTAGTGCTATGAGTTTTCCTCTTAGTACTGTTTTCATGGAGTCCCACAGGTTTTGATATTATGTGTCCTCATTTTCATTAAATTCTAAAAAGACTTTAATTTCGTTCTTTATTTCTTCCTTAACCAAGTTATCATTGAGTAGAGTATTGTTCAGTTTCCACGTGTATGTGGGCTTTCCATTGTTTTTGTCCATATCAAAGACGAGTCTTAGTCCGTGGTGGTCTGATAGGGTACAAGGGATGATTTCAATCTTTTTGTATCTGTTGAGGCCTGTGTTGTGACCAATTATATGGTCTATTTTGGAGAAGGTACCATGAGGTGCTGAGAAAAAGGTATATTCTTTTGTTTTAGGATGAACTGTTCTATAGATGTCAGTAAGTTAATCGGTTCATAACTTCTGTTAGTTTCATTGTGTCTTGGTTTAGTTTCTGTTTCCATAATCTGTCCATAGCTGAGAGTGGGGTGTTGAAATCTCCCACTATTATTGTGTGAGGTGCAATATGTGCTTTAAGCTTTAGTAAAATTTCTTTTATGTATTTGGGTGTCCTTGCATTTGGGGCATAGATGCAGAGAATTGCGAGTTCCTCTTGGTACATTTATCCTATGATGAATATGAAGTGTTCTTCTTTATCTTTTTTTCATTACTTTTGGTTGAAAACGATTTTATTTGATATTAGAATCGCTACTGCCACTTGTTTCTTGGGACCATTTGCTTAGAAGATTGTTTTCTAACCTTTTACTCTGAGATAGTGTCTGTCTTTTTCACAAAGGTACGTTTCCTGTATGCAGCAAAATGTTGGGTCCTGTTTATGTATCCAGTCTAATAATCTGTGTCTTTTTATTGGAGAATTGAGTCCATTGATATTAAGAGATATTAAGGAGAAATGATTGTTGCTTCCTGTTATTTTCGTTATTAGAGGTGGAATTATGTTTGTGTAGCTATCTTCTTTTGGGGTTGTTGGAAGACTACTTTCTTGTTCTTTCTTGGTTGTATTTTCCCTCCTTGTATTGGAGTTTTCCATCCATTATTCTTTGAAGTGCTGGATTTGTGGAAAGATATTGTATAAATTTGGTTTTGTCATGGAATATCTTGGTTTCTCCTCAATATTGATTGAGAGTTTTGCTAGGTATAGTAGTCTGGGCTGGCATTTGTGATCTCTTAAGGTCTGTACAATATCAGTCCAGGATCTTCTGGCTTTTATAGTTTCTGGTGAGAAATCTGGTGTAATTCTTGTAGGTCTGCCTTTCTAAGTTACTTGGCCTTTTTCCCTTACTGCTTTTAGTATCTTCTCTTTGTTTTGTATATTTGATGCTTTGATTATTATTTGACAGAAGGTATTTCTTTTTTGGTCTAGTCTAATTGGGGTTCTGTAGGCTTCTTGTATATTTAAGGACATCTCTTTCTTTAGGTCAGGGAAGTTTTCCTCTATAATTTTGTTGAAGATATTTATTGGCCCTTTAAGTTAGAAGTCTTCAACCTCATCTATACCTATCATCCTTAGGTTTGGTCTTCTCATTGTGTCCTGGATTTCCTGGATGTTTTGGGTTAGTAGCTTTTTGCATTTTGCATTTTCTTTGACAGTTGTGTCATTGTTTTCCATGGTATCTTCTGTGCATGAGATTCTCTCTTCTATCTCTTGTATTCTGTTGGTGATGCTTGCGACTATGACTCCTGATCTTTTTCCTAGGTTTTCTATCTCGAGGGTAGTCTCCCTTTGAGATTTCTTTATTATTTCTACTTCCATTTTTAGATCCTGGACGGTTTTGTGTAATTCCTTCACCTGTTTGGTTGTGTTCTCTTGCATTTCTTTAAGGGCTTCTACCTGTTTACTTGTGTTCTCCTCAAATTCTTTGAGAGTGTTATTTATGACCTTCTTAAAGTCCTCTATCATCATCATGAGAAGTGATTTTAATTCTGAGTCCTGCTTTTCCGGTGTGATGTGGTGTTCAGGACTTGCTATGGTGGGGGAACTGGGTTCTGGTGTTGCCAAGTAACTTTGGTTTCTGTTGTTTACATTCTTACACTTGCCTTTTGCCATTTGGTTAGCTGTAGTGCTACTCACACTCACTGGTTCTGACTAGAGTCTGCCTTTCCAGTTATCTTGGTTGTGTCAGAGCTCCTCGGGGTCCGGATGTCTCTGTGATCCTGAGCTCCAGCTGTTCTGGGTACAGTGGCTTTTCTAGGATGTCTCAGAATATGGTGTCTCCACAGTAGTAGACCAGCTAGTTGTTTGCTGCTCTGAGTGTAGTCACTCCTCTAGGATGCTTCAGGATATGGTGTCCCCTGCTCTGCAGCTCTGCGGTCTGTGACCTCTCTAGGAAGCCTGTAGCTCTGTGTTCTGTGACCTCTCTAGGATGCCTCTGGACACAGTTTCCACAGGGGAGCAGATCAGCTATGTGACTGCTCCAGCCACCGGGATCCAGGTGAGGGGCAGAAGGGTGAAAAGGCCTTTTTAATAGACAAAAAAGAGATAAATGTACTGGATTGTGTTCTCATGCTAATTGTATTACCCAAAAACCTGTTAGCAGTGTCCCACATGTAGGACTAAAAGGAGCCTGTCCCCAGTTGGTCTTTCACTGGTCAGTAAAGTTACTGAAGGCCAATGGCTTAGCATGGAAGCAGAGGCATGTCAGGGGCAGCCTTGCTTATACACTGAAGGCCTAAAATCAGCCGTAGGCCTAAGTCAGCTTGCTAACACAAAGTCTTGGTCTCTGTGGAAAACACTGAAACATATGGCTATAGAATCTTGAAAACAAGTAGCCTTGGTGGAAATTTACCAGCCTGGATAGTCATAGACCTTGTGGATAGGTAACCTTGTGAATAGTGCCAACTTAGATAAGGACAAATGATTCATAAACAGAGTCATAGTAATCTATTCCCTGAACCTTCATCTAGCTAATACCCTGTTCTAGAAGATATCTGTACTCTCCCCAAACACCTATGCTCCTGCATTATCCCCTTTCCCACATCCTGCCTTTATGTGTATATAACCCCTGTGTGAAAAAGTAAAAATTATGGTTTGATCAGCCTATAGACAATCCATGGTTCTTTGCATTCACCTGTGTACCCCCATCCTCCCTTTCAGGTGATCTCCGCAGACACTGTTTATTGCCCTGCTGGATGGGGCAGAGGCAGGCATTTTAGGATTCCTAGAATGGAACAGAGGAAAGAGGAAGAGGGGATTCTGTCATGACAAGGGTGTAGGAGACCAACAATGCAGGAAATGTGCAGGAGGGTGAGATAGGCTATATTTAGTTGGAGGGAGAAAGTAGTCCCAGAAGGGCTGCACAGAAGGGTTCAGAGCATTAAAGATAAAACATAGATTTAGTTAGTATTAACTCAGGAATATCAGAAGAGAGTGTGTGTTAGCCATGTGGAGTTAAGGAGTAGTCCAGTCATTGAGCTGTTTAAGGTATTTAAAATATAAGGCTGTGTATGTGTGTCTTTCTTTCAGGAATCCAGAACATTGGGGCAATAGCGAGAAGCATGTACATACCGACCAGGTAGTATAGAGCAGATTAATATGTTACCTCTTCAGCTCCCTGCCACATACAAACACAGAGAGAGAGACAGAGAGACAGAGAGAGAGACAGAGAGACAGAGACAGAGAGAGACACAGAGAGACAGAGAGAGACAGAGAGAGACAAAGAGAGACAGAGAGAGAGAAAGAGAGACTAGACAGACAGACAGACAGACAGACACACACACACACACACACACACACACACACTATATGGTCTTTTTATATAGCACAGGGAGGCCTTGAATTTATTATCTTTCTGCCTCTGACTCTTGAGTGCTGAGATTACAAATATGTGCCATCATACATCTATATTGAGTCAATGATCTTTAAATCTGTAACAGAACAAAAGTAAAAATTGAAAAACAAAGGAGGGGGGAAAGAAAAAAAAGGAACAAGAAACAAATAGGAGGAGACATCAACACTCAAGCCACCGGTGAGCTTACCAGAAGAAAATCAACAATTTGCTCAGAAAACCTTAGTGGAATATAAGATGAATATCCAGTTGTTCTCAATTACAAAGGCAAGTATGGCCTTAAATTAGAATGACTCTAAAAGATAAACATAGCATTCATCTGCGGAATACTAAAGTACAAGTATGTAAGTCAACGCTCTATTGAGGATCCAAGCTGGAAACATAAACTTAAATGATTCAAACAAATCAAAACAAAAGTCCAAATTCAACAAAGACTAAAGAGGGCTAACATTTTTCTAAGTGTTTTCTAAAACAAAATTTATATAAGAATAACTAAGATTTATATCTGTAAAGTGTATTTCATAAACAGATAGGGAAGGGGGACAATAAAATAAAATGTTAGCAGTAAAACAATGAAACTGAAGGTTAATAACAGGTAAGGTTGGATTGTGTTCTGTTATCTAGAGAGGACTGATTAAAAGAAAACAAACTAGAGAGATATCTCTGGGCCTAAAGTGTTGTTGTATCTACATGAGGTATCTAAAGTGAGATCCCCAGGATGCATGTAAAATGTAGGGTTCCTGTCAACTTGATGGAGCAGAAGTGGCTGGATGCTGTGGGTTAGTTTGCCAACCAGTCTAACATAAATCACCATGTTGAGGCTTACTCAGTGAGAGAGCCTAACTCAAAAACTATGAGAGAAACCCAGGAGGAACATATCTGAAGTCTAGCCCAGGCCTATGCACTTCCCTGCACATGTAAGTAACATTGCACATAGGCGTGCACATACTCATACATTACACAAAATAATAAAAATAGGCAAAATTGCCTATGTTAGTTATACTGAGCTGTTTCCTGTGATGACCTCTGACTAGATCTTGCTCTGAAGGTTTTTATATACCATTACTTAACTGCATAGTTAGATAGTGAAAAATACACCAGAGGCTAAGGCAGAAGCTTGAAATGTTATCTGACCAATTCTAGAATTCTGTTCTTTTTTCCAATGCAGTCTCAAATTGGGCTTTTTCTGCTCAGAAGTACATTTATTCCACTTATAGGCGCTATCCTGTCAGTATACATGGAAGCCAAAAACATACTGAGAAGCTGCTGATCTCATTTTCACAAGTGCAGACATAGAGCTTTGCTATCAGGGATTTCCTTGGAATACATGTGCTTCATCAGACTAGATTATTAGGTAGAGTATTATCTATGAGGTTTTGGATCCATTCTCTAATTAATAAGGGTTAGTTTGAAGCATCTACTACAAGCAGGGCATGCTGATAGCTGTAGGAATAGAGGTCTTTCCTATTTGTCTTCCTGGAAGCTTCTATTCATTTTGGGTTCCATACATTCCTGAGCTAACTCCTTTGTATCACAAAGAAATGTATTAACATGTCACAGCATTAGAAAGGTTGAGAATCACTAAACTAAAACTTGTACAGACATCACAAGCTAGTCTTGACCATACAAGTGATTGAAATGGCTTGATGGCACAGTGCCTAGCCATGTCTGTGTAGATGCAAATGGAAGTAAAACATGGTTCTCAGGCACACTAGCTACTCTTTGTGTACTTAAGTGTCACACATGATCTATGACTATTGGATAGCATGTTTTAGGGTATTTCTACACTTGCAGAAATTTCTCTCAAACAGTATTTTCTGGAGTGTGGGTAGCTATATGAGAAGCCAAAGAACAGGGTAGGCCTGTCTATCTCCAAATGGAGTGGCCACCTCTAGGTCATAATAATGGATTTTTCCGTGAATTAGAAATATTTTCTTCAATTAATTAAACTACAAAATTTGAGGGCCCTATATAAATTACAGTATGGTCCAACTGAACTTCCAAATCAACAAATTCTAAATTTAAAGGGATGGTGTCTATATTTCAATGTCTCCCAAATATAAACTAGGCGAATATAATGTGCTATTAGGATAGATCACTGGAAAACTGGTTTTCAAAACATTCTGAAATAACTCAAAATCAGAACTGCATCTTGTTAAATTCTGATTATTAGCACTTTCTATAGGACATTGCCAGAGAGGTAATCAGGTGACAAGAATTGGTATTTGGTAGTTCCAGTGAGCCATGCAGGACTTCACATATATAGTAGATGCATGTCTTCTGTGTCTTCTGAAACATTGCAGCTCAGGGAAATGTCAGTTCCTTCTGCTGTCTTTCCATTATAGCAACATGCAGAATACACAGATAGTTTGCTCCCTTGGTGTTTAATCTCATCACATTTTACAATTATTTACTTCTGTTGTACTCACATAAAATCTGGTCTTCCCCCTCTTTACGTCAAGCAAACTCTAGGATAGGAATCCTAGGGTGAATCCTCTCTACCTATCCCTCAAAATATAGCACTTTCCTATGCCATAACCAACTTTTCTACCCAGAGATATCTACCCCCACACATCAGGTTTAGAACAGGAGGTACACCCAGTCCTGCCCATCCATCTGATTTTATTCTGACCAAGCCATTTCCATCCTATAGGCCCAATGTACCCCAAAATCTCTTCTTCCCTAACCTGCTCTGTTCAAAGCAGAATCAGAACTGACAAAGACAATCCACATGCCTAGATATCATTGAAAGAATACCAACAAAAATATGAAAAACCAAGCCAGTATATTTTCTCAATATCCTGCAAGTCTTAGAAAATCTTTGCCAATGAGTATTACCTAGATGAACCCCAGTAAACAGAATTTTTTTAAAAAAATCATAAATTTATCAAAGAATTTAAGGCCATAACTAAAATTATTGTATACATATTTCATCAACCTTAAATATCAATTATTTCAATTCTTTAATGAAAATATACAAATGGACTGAATGAATAAAGAAACAAAATTTATCTGTTACTTACAAAAAAAAGTATAGTTTTAAATATAGGCACCACTAAAGATGGACAAAAGTACTCTTGACCAAATACAACCAGGAAAGAAACAGGTATGTCCCTATCTTACTATGTGACCAAATAGACTTCAAACTAACACTAATAAGAGATCAAGAAAGAGACTTCATCTTAATCAAGGCAACTGTTAGCCAAGAAGAAATTGCTATTAACAATATACATTAATCAAACCTTGTGTTATAAAACTTCTACAGAATATTGTATTTAAATACCAAGGATTATACATTCTACTCACAAACACATGAAAGATTTTCAAAAATGAACATCTCCCCAGACACATAAAATAACCTTTACAAATATAAAATGATTTAGACCTGTGTCCTCTCTGATCACAGTGCAATATAACCTAAATTTGACATAAAAAGCCAATAGTAAAACTTCAAACTCATGGCAATTAATGAACTCAATGAAACAAAATTTAGGTACCAAATATGAACACACATAACTTTAGCGACTTAATTTTAGACAAAGATGCCAAAGATGCTAGAAAAAAAATTGTCTTCAACGAATGGTGCTGGGGGAAATCTCTACATACAGAAGAATGAAAGTAGACTCAGATATACTATCTTCACAAAATCTAAATCAAAATGGATCAAAAACCTAAATATAAAACCTCAAACTAAAGCCGATAGAAGAAAATAAATGTAATATTCTATACGGTATAGGTGTAGAAAAGGACTTTCTAAATAGAACACCATTTTCCCAAACATTAAGGCTCATAATTGAATAGTGAGACTTTATAAAACTAAAGTGATTCTTCACAGCTAAAGAGAGCAGTCATCAGGGGAAGAATAAGCCTACAGAATGGTAGAGACCCATTGCCACTAAAAATACATATGGGAGGATTAATGTCCAAAATATACAAAGAACTCAAAAGACTAAATAAAACACAAATGGTATTCAAAATGGGCGAGGTACCTAAATAGAGAGTTCTCAAAATAAAATAAAAATAAGAAAGGAGGATGATGGGATGTTGTGGCCCTCTCTGTCCACAGGTCGGGTTCTAGCAAGAGAGAGAGTGGGGGGAAGAAGGGAGAGAAACGCGAAGAATGGAAAACAACCCAGAGGATCTGTAGTCAAGTCTCCTTTACTGTCTTCAACACACACAATTCCTACTCTACTACACCACCACTATACCACACACTATACCACCCTACTCCACTACTACACCACACCCTTACAAGGAAATCCTGGGTATTTATAATCACAAACAAGAGAACACAGGTGAAAACATTTACCACGTACACCATACAGCTGGGTTTACTAAACAGCAAAACAAGCTATGTGGGATAAACAATATATTTATCAGAGTGTGCTTCAGCTGTTATAGGCTTTTGAAAACCAAGTCTTTCATCAGGGTATATGGTTCCAGATGGCTGCAAAGTTGATCTAGCCGCTTTCTGCTTAAAGTCAGCTCCCAACAATGGGAGGGGTAGAGGAAGGAAGGAGAGAAGATTGGATTGGATTTCAGGAGCAGAAGAGGTGTGGGATCCACAAAGGATATGAGCAGGGGTGAAGAAAATATGCTGGTTGTGTTCTTCTGAAGCACTGAAGCATTAAGAAAGAGACTCAGTCATTGGATTTGGAAGAGGTGGAGAGAGAAAAGATGGAAGGAAAAAAGGAAGGAAGGAAGGGACAAAGGAATGAAGGAAGGGAGGGAGGGAGAGAGGGAAGGAAGGAAGGAAGGAACAAATGAACAAACGAATGAACATAGGGGAAATGGCAAAGGTATAGCTGCAAAAAAAGTTACTCCTTATAATTAAAAAACAACACTGAGATCTGAATAGGTCTTACCCTATTAAGAAAGCTGAAGATCAGTAGAAGAACCTACAAATCCATAATATAGGGAACTTCAATCGACATTTGATAATGAGATATTCATACAAATACAAAAAAATTAAATTTTTTCACACATTTCTTCTGTTGATAGTTTTCTATTACTTAAGAGCAGTTACTGCTGTTCATTAAGCACTCAACACAAGATGAAATCTATGCTCTGTACAATCTTATATGTTTTCTCAAGGCAACTGATTAATATGTTTTACCAAGATTATGGTATAACAATCAGCTGACTTAAAACATGCCTTATTAAAGTAAAACATCTGCATTTTAATCACTGTGTAAATGCTAAATGTACTTAAACAGAGCATCTCTGTATCAAAAAAAAAATGTCATTATGATCATAAGCGGAAAAGAACTCAAATGAGGGGATCAGAGATACTGTTTGATCAGGTTCTTCTTTGTGATGCTATCTCTAATCTACCTTAACAATACATAAGCATCAATGAGAAAAATAAAAATTGGTCATTCCTGAAGTGAACCTACTCTTGTCTCTGTCATGACTAGCCTTTTCCAGTTCCAGTGATGTTCATAGCTGCACTGACTGTGGCAGTCCTGCTCTCAGGGCACTTTTTCCTATTGCCCTAATGAAAGGTAGGAAATGCTTAGGTATAACTAAACTAAACTAACCCTGTTCCAGCTATTTTCTAGGACAAAAATGCTCATATTTTGATATCTTTCTACCTAGCTCATTGCTGTTTTTCACTTTAGACCTTGATAAAAAGTAATGTTTAATAACTATGAGCATTCTAAATGCTCCTGTTTTAGAATGTCTTGTCGCCTGGCAGTGGTGGCACACACCTTTAATCCCAACACTTCGGAGGCAGAGGCAGGTGGATTTCTGAGTTTGAGGTCAGCCTGGTCTACAGTGTGAGTTCCAGGACAGCCAGGGCTATACAGAGAAACCCTGTCTCAAAAAAAAAAAAAAAAAAAAAAAAAAAAAAAAAAAAAAAAAAAAAAAAGTAAGAAAGGAAAGAAAGAAAAAAAGAAAAGAAAAGAATGTCTTGTCAAACATATTAGTCAATTACTCTAAAAATTTAACTTCACTCAAAATTTGAGGACATGGGTGAATGCAGCTAGATTTTTTTTTGTCAGAATATGATCAAAATTACATGTTGTCCAGTTCCCAGTCCAGTTCTTTTTCCCCTTATAAAATTCATGATGTAGCAACACTATTCTCAGTTTTCTGGTCCTCCAAACTCTTAGCAGAGAAACCTATTAAGTTCTGCTTACATCATCTAAGGGCTTCTATAGTCCTCCATTCTAAACTTTCACATTATTTCTACAAAGTAGTTCCAATGCCCAAAAAAACTACATGATCATGTTTATGACAGAAATAGCCCCACTTCTCAGTATAAATCTTTCATATTTTAGTGTATGAAGCTCATAAGAAGCCTTTTAAATAAAGAAAGCTAAATTCTAACTTACAGTTCTAGGTAATGTATTTTATTGTGGTAGGGAAAGCATGCGAGCAAGATCAGGAATAAGCTGGTCATGTATGTTATATCTGCAGGCAGGAAGCATAGTGGAAGCAAGTGGGATCAAGTTCTAAACATTCAATGCTCACTCTGTGACTACAATCTACATCAAGACTCCCCTTTCAAAAGATTCTACAAACTTCTCCAAACATGCTACTAGCTGTGGACCTAAGAGTTCAAACACATGAGTCTGCAAAAGATAATTCTTAAAATCCCAACACCTGAATAGAATTAGGGATCTCCATGACATCCTCTTTCAAGAAATTCTAAATAAATATTTATTTTCATACCACTTCTATTGAATTTACTAATAACATATTTGGATAAATCAACTAACAAACTACATGACTTATAGTGTAAGGGTCTGGAAATGACTGGAGGAAGACCCTAGACTCAGATAGTATACAAAGACAAAAAAAAAGTATATTTTGCAGAAGCATCCAGCATTCAGGGATCATCCATTGTCCAAAATGGCAATCCTAGACAAAGGCACTTCTTATAAGGAACTAAATGAACTTTCCAGAAGGATTAGGTAATCTAAAGTTTCACTGGTGGGTGCTAGGTATTCACAGGTGGCCAGTGGTCTGCATTCCTATGTAATGAATATTTTAACATAAGATAAGGCTGCCAAGCACAAATGGCCCATTCTGAGATATTTCCCCATTTTTTGTGGTTATCCCCAGGCTGTTCCTTGGAAGAGGGTTTTATGATCTTGTTCTGGAATTTATGGTGTATTCCTGGAGCTGGTGTCTTATGGTCTAGTTTACAGAACCTATGTTCTGTTCCTGGAGCTGGTACCTTACATTCTTTTTTTCAAAATCATACCTGGTCCTTAAATGGAGACAAATAGGGCTTATGTTCTCCTTTCAATAGAATAATAAACTGTGTAGTATAATCAATTTAATCTTATCTCCGAGTAGCTTACAAATAAATGAAACTCACTATGGTTATTTTATTTGCTTTGATAGTTACTGGGGGCCATCCCTAATCTACTCTTCTAACTGCAGGGCGGGCTACCTCCCCAGTTGTGTACCGCAGATACTTGCTGTTTCTCCTGGCCATGTGCTCATGCTTCCTGTCCCCTTTGTGACCTTTTTCTCCATTCTGTCATTCTTCCTTCTTTTCCCCTCGGTCTTTTGTCCTCTAACCAGGTCACTCCAAACCCACCTACCTTTAATCCTTCCTGTAATTGGCTATTGTCAATCTTATTTACCCAATAGTTTTAAATCAAGAAAGAAGGTTTGGATAACAAAATTGTAGACCTTCAGGTACAGAATTAGCATTACAGTGCAAAGAAACAGATCAAACTCACCCATTAAAATGTATATGTGTTTATAAGACATAGCCAATCTATTTGAAAAATGCATCAAAATGAAGATCACTGAGAGCTAAATGAGATAGACAGGTCTCTGCCATATTTTATGAAAATTAGCATACAGAATCAGCAAAAAGGGATTCCAAAGAAAGCATCTTTTATATTAATTACATTTCGAGCTTCTCTGTCTTTGAGGAACAGAACAGAAACCTCAACTTAAAAGATCCTTCACTTTAAACTATTCTCTTCAATGTGCCATCATGATATCTCTGCTCAATCACCAGGAATATGGTTTCTCTGGTTTCCAGTCAAGAGTTTATCCAGGGGAGTGGGGGGTGGTGGGGGGAGAAGAGACATACATGCCAAGGACTTAGACATCCTAACATAGAAGGCTTATGTGCCACAGGGGACAATAATTTTTATAACAGCTCCAGAGGCATAGGTTTTAAGATTTCTGGAATGGAGATATGCAATTACAGAATCATTATGAACAGAGAAGCCCAAAGCTATGACGTAGTCTTGTTTAAGGGCAACGTATCCAGGAGCACCTGGTTTTATACAGGAATATTCTGGAAGTGTAGTGAATTAGCTAACTTTTTTCAGGTTATCTGAAGAAAATTAATTATTTTTTTCCACAGAGGAGGAGTGTTTTTCTTAGCTCTTTAACCCAGTTTGCCATGCCATAACTGTGTTCTGCTAAGCAATTTTTTCCATTGTGTTGTTTATAATTACTAAAAAGAAAGAATGAAAGAAAGAAATTGGAAAGGAAAACAGATAGAAAACAAGAGAGATGAAATTTGTTAATGAACACTTGGTAGCCTTGAATTTAAAACTCCCAGAGGAAAATGAGGCATGTATAATTGCCCTTTCCTAGCATATAGCAAGCATGAGGAATGTCATCTAGGTTGCTTAGACAAAACATGAAAGTCCTAGACTGTGGGAGTCACTTTCCTAAAACTGGTTTGTATTGCTATTACACAGAGATATGCCATCGCAGCATATTAATAAGTAAAAGAAGGCTTTCTTGAATTTTATGTTAAATCAGGTCACATTCTGCATTGAAAAACAACCGAGATTCCTAATGAATCAACCAGAAGAGCAATAAGACTGAAATAAACTCTTTTAGTTTTCATTTTGACTTTTCTATATTAAATTTCACTGAAACAGACTTCAATACTTATTAAATTAGAGCAATAGGTATGGTCTGTTGAAACTTAAAATTCTAGAAGTTAAAATATTGCAATGATAGGATATGAGAAATTCTACATGTGCATATCACAATATAAATAAGATGGTGATTATAAATGTGGCCCTAATCAAGAAAGGCTCCAAACCACTGTCATAATGCCTTCTGTAAAACTGTGTCATTTTCCATTGATTTCATACTTAAGTGTTATCTACAAAATCCTTGATCTGAGACTATTCCTTTCATGAACAAGATATATGTGTAGATATGAGTATATATTTATGAAAAATATGTACAAATGATACTACAGAATTTAAAATATTTTCAGGATTTCTTTTTACTATTAGTAAGAATTTCATTATGAAATAATTGGACAGAGAATACGTGAAGTGGCAAGTTAAATTGCATGGCTGATTTCTAGTGTAGATGTTGATTCTGCTTTTAGACAGTTTCACCCACAGCTGATTGTAAGAACTCTACAAATATCAGCACAAAAGAAAGCATGATATGTTTCTTCTCATCTGAAAGACCAATACAAAAGTACTGTTTATAGCTGCATATTTCAAACTTTGATCAGTAGGAAAGCCTAAGTCTTGGCACAAATATAAACATGGGTCATCAATCAACCACAAAAGGGCATTACACTGTTCAGGATGTGATGTCCTGTCTAAATTTACAAGCTATTTGCAGAGTCTCTGAGACTAATGGATGAATAAAATATTCTAGCCAACTAGTAAAGTAGTCTGCATGATTGAAAACTACTGCAGCTGACTGCTCTGATTAATGAAGAGTAAATTACTGCTAATGCATGTAATAAATGTCACAAGCTCTATTTCACTGCCAGGACTTTATATGGGCTCCAGTAGTTTAAAAGCATCAGGTAAAACAATGACTGGTTAATCACTGGGAAATATCACAAATCTATCATGCACTTTGGCAAAAAGAAAAAAAAAAAACATTTCTGGACTCAACTTTCTAGGGAGCCATTAATCCTTGTTCAGCTCCAATATGAACCAAGGGAGATTTTGAAGTCTTCTGAAACCTGACTTTGTTTTCAGATCCCTTAAAATATGACTGTGTTTAAAGAAACTTGTCTCTTAGAAGAAAGAATTAAACTGCAAAATGTGCTCATTCTTTCCAACTTTAGATGCTAATCTTACTACCCTCTGCCAAGGGAAGAAGTGTAAAGTTATGTGATGATGCTAAGTCATAGGTACATAGGTGGCTGAGATTGCTGGGCAGGCAGGCAAAGGACCATTGCAGAACATTAAATTTAGATACTCCTCTGGTTACTGGGCACACAGCTAATGAGTCCAGAATAATACAAAATATCATGGAGGGAAAACACATTGACTTCATCTAACCTACAGAGAGCATCCATCCTCAGTATATAGCACACTGGAGTCTCACCTGTTTCTCTTTGCAATGAATGACCTGAGTTTCAAGAAAAAAAATTCTGCTGCTGCCCAGCATTATGAAAGAAGAGGTTCACCCAGAAGTTATCCAAATTAAAAGTACTAGAGCTACAGAATGCATATGCCTTTGTGTCATTTAAAAGATAAGAATGATTAATTCCAACCATTTTAAATTATGAACTGTCTGTAATTAGATTTAGGGACAAGGGACTGAGTTCTGGTCCAGAAGAACTGCTAAGGAGGAAGTCATGGGTAATTATCCTACAGGTCTATGAAAGATCAGAACTGCAAGATTAGTACAGAGAGGTTAACAAACAGAGAATCCTGAATATGTGTAGCGTAAAGCAAGTTTGAAGCCCTGATCACTTCATGGACTAGGTTGGGTTGTCAATATTCAGTTTATGAGTAATTCTGACACTCCTGAATTGAGATCTGGGTGTAACTGAGCCTTTCCCCAAAAACTATAGGAATATTGAAATTACACCAACCTGAAGTATAATTAAATTGATTGTTTGTGGCTTCCTGATTTCTTGATCCAGTGTGTCTCAGGCAGAGCATCCTCACTGGAATTCATCTAGTAAGCAGAAATTGAATTTGTGACAGTCAGCTCTGTAGTAAAGTGAAGCAGAAGCAGCAGCATTTGGGGGGGGGGGTTGTTTTTAAGTATTTTATGCATATTTAGTTTTTCATTTATTTTCAAAATCCATTTTAAACTTTTTTATCTTTTGATAACTGCATACATGAATTTATTTATATTACATTTATACCCCTCCCTACTCCTCTCTCAACTCCATAAGGAACCCATCATTCCCCTCACAGCTTCATTGTTTCTTCTCCTTTCTTACCTTCCCCTCCTCCATATGCCCTGTCTTGTTACTAACTCACTGAGTCCTACTGGTATTAATCATATACTCATGGATGCAGGACCATTTACTACGGGAAGGGAAAGCCATCATGGACCACATTACTAAAGAAACCTTCTCTCTGTGGCTACTAATTACCAATAGATCCTCTGCTATGGATGGAACTTCATGAGATCCTTTCCTTTCCATTTCGAGTGTTGACTTGTTTGATGAAGATTCAGTCTTGTGCTACCAACTGCAGCATCTGTACCTACTGAGTTCAACATTGTTATATTCAGAAAGTCATTATTATGTAATGACTTCCAGACATCTGGCTCTTACAATCTTTCTTCCTTCTTTTTTTGCAATGTTCTTCTCTAAGTCTTGGATGGAAAATGAGGGTGTAAATGTGATATAGATATTAGAGTTAGTTCCGAACACTTCACCATCACTTATTTGTGCACATTTACCAGTTTTGATACTTTGTATTCCACTACATAGTAAGTTCTCAGATGAGAGGTGAAAGTTTTACTTGTCTATGGGTATAAAGATAAATATTTAGGAGGTAATTTGATACTATGTTTCTTTAGCATAATAATACTAGTAGGACTTATAACATATCCCATGTTCTTAGCCAGATTAATAGTAAGTTTCTACAATCAATATTCAAGATAAACATTTGTGCAAATTCTCATTTTAATATTAAAGGATCTTTTAAACTTAAAGAGGTTAAAAATTTTTGTCTAGATGGTAGATGGTGTTAGAACTTCAAATAGAGATGAAATATATGCATATCTAGCCCAAAGCTTTCCAACTACACAAACGCAGAAAGATACACACACAGGTGTGAGTGCGCACGCACACACACACACACACACACACACACACATCTACTCAGCTATTCTTCTATCCATACACATGTCTACCCATTCATCCATATGTCTATTGGCCTATTCATCTGCTCACTAAACCAGCCAGCCACCCAAACAGTCATATCCTTATGTTTGTTCCATCAAGTACTGTATGGTTTATCTTTTCATCTGCATCATGGGTATTAATCTGTATAGCACCTTCCAAATCAGAATGCCCTTTATTCCATAGCTTTTTTTATTTCTGTCTGTTTCTATCACTACTTCTCACTTTTCTGAATATAGAGAGGTTCATATCAAATGGAGCCTTCCTTACAAAGTATTTCACATTACTCCTAGCACACATCCTTAAGACCTCAAGCCCACTCTCTAATGTAAATAGTTTTATTGTTGTTTACTCCCTATATCTAAGAGAACAAAGACTCTATCATCTGTATTCCTTTATCCCCTGTTCCTAAGGACAATTCAAAATAAGCGCCTATGAAGTTGATTAAATAAGTCATTAACAGTAGAGAGATCCAGAAGCATAACTTTTGTACTTAAATATATGATGATGATTAAAAATATGGGTATTAAAGCACATGGTTTCCACTATATTTGGCCACTTTTTGTCTCTGATGTCCTAAGAATAAAAGAATAATTGTGTTTCCCTAGATTCAAAATGGGTATATATCATTTACCTATAAAATGAATACTGACTTGACATGGGGTAACCTCCGAATAGTTTGTGGTACTAAACAAGATAAGATATTGCTATGAGTAATTTTTTCATGTTTTAAATTATATTTTTCAAAATTTTTATTTTAAAATTTTATTTCAAATAGAAGGATACTAAATTTCATGTTGTCGCATTCTAATTCTGTCCATAGTAAATGTACAACTAGGTCATAAAGAATATAAGTAATCAGGATTGGAAGTTCTAGGACATTGTCAGTCAGTCATGAAATCCAAGCTCAGTTTCATAGAGACCATACAGAAAAGAGAATAACACACACACACACACACACACACACACACACACACACACACGTGGAATAAAAGAATCAAAGACAAATGAGTGAGAATAAGGAAAGCCTTCCTAAAGAAGGCAGGTAAGTGAGCTCAAAAGAACAGATTTTGATAGATTGTAAAAAGGAAGAAAGCATTCCC
Source organism: Arvicanthis niloticus (assembly GCF_011762505.2). NCBI lineage: Eukaryota > Metazoa > Chordata > Mammalia > Rodentia > Muridae > Arvicanthis > Arvicanthis niloticus. Next base: position 62,041,058 of record NC_047674.1, on the reverse strand, counting down.
ACAACTGCTGAATTAATAACAATGCCCATAAATGATTGTGTGATTTATTATCTTAGTGTAATTTAGACTAGTTGGGCTAGTTTTATAGTTACAGTGGTTAGAGTTACTAAAAGAATTAATAGTCACCATAGCCAGTCACAGTGAAGCACCTGTGGGGAAAAAAAAAGCTTGGGGATCCCGCGGTTCCTCCTGCCATGCTGTGGGTAGTCGGCTGGGAACGCTCTGGGTTTCTCCAGCTGGAAGTTGGGCCCAGCTGTTCATTAACTAAAAGTCTCTCCCTGGCTCCTCACGGTTCCTCATAGCGGCGCAGCCCCAACACCCGAGGAAGCCCTTGGGTTTCCAAAACTGGTTTATTCACATGGCGGATCGTGGATGGATCTGGATGCATACCCCTCAAACCCAGGATCGACCTGAGTTAAAAAGGGGAGGGGAGAAGGGGGAGGGGCTGGGGAGGAATGTTTAATCGGCTCCACCTCTGGCCTTCAGGTACCTCATTAGTATGTAAATCTCTCTAGGGCCTGTTCGTGCCTTCCACCTGTGTTCATGTCTGAAGGGTGGAGGTGGAATGGAGATTAGACCTTGTGTTAGGCCCAACAATCACCCAAGGCTTGGTTGGCCACATGATATGAAAAACCATCAGAATGTCCATGAACATTAACCTTTTGTTTATCCCAGGCTGGATAACCCAGAACTAAGATGAACTATTGGTCAAGACAAAGTCAACAACATCCATAATTTTCTAATAGTGAGGTAATTACAAAGGGAAAATAAAGCAAATAATTCCAGATAAAATCAGCGTTACTTGACCAAGGGACAAGCACTCTAATTCTGTACTCAATATCAAGTGGTTAACCTGAAATCACATACACACACGTGAAACTAAACAGCCTCAGTGGGCTGTATTTATAGTGCCTGTTTTTATATGCATGTGTTTGTGTGTGATAATAATTAAAACAAAAGAGACCATGAATTTGAGAAAAGTGAAAAGTATATGGGCACTGAAGAGGCTGGACATGGAGGGTTTAGAAGACAGAAAAGAGAGAGGGAAAATGTTGTAATTATTTTAATATTAATATTTTTATTTTAAAAATTAGTGTTATCAATAGAATAAAACTGAGAAAATGGCAATACACACAATCAAGGTTGCCAGACAAAGCCATTCTGAGGGAAGAACTTTGGGTGACATCTGGTAGCAGAAAAGAACCATAAGAAAAGAAAAGCAAGACAGCAGGGTGGGCTGCTTTACCAAATCCCAAAGTTAATAAGAGCAACTGCAAAGGTCAATATAGAAGAATAAGATCAACCAGGTTTTTTTTTGTTTTGTTTTGTTTTTTTTTTTTTTTTTTTTTTTTTTTTTTTTGGAAAAGAACTGAAGAGAAAGTAAAGACAGGTACACATGTCATAGTGAGGAGCAGAAAGTAACAGTGAGACCCAAGGCAGAAGAAAGAAGAATGGAGAAAGACAATTTCAGAGATGCAAACCAGAAAAACATACTAGCCAAAGATAAAGTACATAGTAACCTTGGATTCCAGCCATAAATTCTGTGAAAAATAAGAACTACTGTGAGTTTCTATATGTCTTATATTTTTGGTAATTTGATGAAATTTAAAATGAGATCTTGAAGAGAGAAACAAAACAAACCAACCACAGAGGTGATTGGCTGGTTTCTGCAACTCTTGTCAATTCTTTTTCCCTCTCCATTTATCTTTCTAAAGACATGCATATTTTTAACCACCTTCTAATAAATTATATACCTAGAATTTATTCTGAACCCTAAAAGAATGCTCATATTTACAAATAAGGTAAGATTTCTATTCCTTGAATTCAGCTCCTTGCCTTCCAAGGTAGTGATCTGAAGTTACAATAAATATCAACAGTGAAGTGAACCCAGAAACGGTGATGGAAAGCATGTTTGCCGTGCCTGCGCTTTGCCTAAGCAAAGCTGTTATTTTTCATTCTTTCCTTGATTGTTTCCATTTAGTTTATATACTTACTACAGAAAGAGTCACCTCATCCCATTTTCTTATTTTACAAAACAGAAAGGTAGATGGCAAGGAAGCAATGATTGAGATAATGCTTAACTGACAGACTGAGGCTGAGCCCAATCAAAATGAGAATACGCCAAACCCAGCGATCATCACTCTTCTGCCACAGTAAATAACCAGTGTTTATACAGCAAGTAGCTTGGGCAGCCAAAGGTGGGATAAGAGACAGAGTAGCAAGATGGCAGGGTAGTACTCTGTTCACAGAACACTGATTTGAGAACAATTGTTTCTTGCAGAGGACCTCTGGTGGGATGACAGAAATGAGGTAGCACAGAAAGTAAACCTTGTAGATGAAATAATATATTGATATATGAAACTATATATGGCATAACTTCATCTTGAAAAAGTATAGATTCCATATAACCTGATCCTCACAGTAATTCTGCTCATGATTGGAATGCAGACTTCAAGTACAGGCCAGCTGTGTGCCTACCAGGGACAGAAGAAAGAATGGCAGAGTAAGCCACAGAAGAAACTCTTATAATTTTTTAGTCTAAATTTGATTAATGGCTGGTAATTTAAAACATTACAACTAAAAAAATAAAAAAATTATTAGAAAAACAAATGTGAAACTATCCTTCTGAGTTGAAATCTAAATAATAAAAATACATTCTGAGCTAAAAAGCTTCTAAGAGCTACCTCCCTTAGGCCTCCAAGTGGTAATTTCATTCTCCTGGGGAATCCTCAAGGGTTTGAGAGTAGAAGAACATTTAAAAAGAAAATATTAACTAAAATATTATGTTATAAATCCCAGGGCAGCTGCTGTGAAATACCCCGATCAATATATTATATTCTAAATCCCATTTCATAATGAGTCACATTGATCTCACAATTGTAAGACTATAAATTAAAAAAACCCATGAATTATTTTTAAGCATACACTGAAAATTAGCTTGCTGCATTGACTTTAAAATCTCCTCTAGAGACATGTCAATTCTGACATTTCATAACAGCCTTCACAAAGACCTTTCAACCTACAGTCTGGCAGCAAATCTGCCAACTCATCATCACCACCATGGCTAGAAAAAGTCATGGAGATGGGGGTTGAGGGGGGTGGGGAAGGTATGTGTGTATGAAAGGGGTCCTTCAGAAATCAATGGAGTCAGAAGCATGACTCTTCACTTTCAAGTCTTCTTTTTATTGCTTCTAAAGGCACCTTCAATATCTATGAAACAAATTAGAAAGTTGTGTTTGAGAAACTATATTCAAAGTATTTTTATTGCATATATGATGAGGAACATTAAAGTTAGTCACAAACCAATCTACTGATTTATGTAAAAAATGCAGCAAATATATACTATTGCATACTGTATGCAATAAACAACTAGAGAATTGCTGTCACATATACATAGATTACCTTCAGTGTTTCTTTGCTATCTATTGCTGTGATAAACACTAAAAAAAAAAAAAAGCAACTCACAAAGATAATGTTTTATTTGGTTTACTCATTCGAATCACAATCTGTCTCTGACAGAAGTAGAACAGGAACAATGAAGAGAGCTGCTTGCTACCTTTCTAAGTCTGCTTTCCTTGGCAAACAAAGACTACCAACTCTTTAATCATCAATTAAGAAAATGGTGCAGAGAACTGCTGATAGGCCAATCTGATGATGGCAATTCCTTAATTGAAGTTTGCTCTTCCCAAATGACTCTACTTTGTGTAAAATGCACAAAATGGATCAAGAACATCTACTATGAAAACTCTAACTTAGATTCTCCTATACACAAAGGCACTGTCACTTTGTAACTTGCTCTGCCTTCCAAGATATATAATATAGTGCTTTAAAAATAATTTTCCTCATTTTGTTGACTAACCAGAACCTCTGTCATCTATCCTAACTAAAACACTTAGTTCTGAACATGGCTTTTTCCTTGGCTTTAGAATGAATGTCAGCTGAAGACCATCCACTTACCAAACTTATAAAGCCTTTGATTAACATTTTAAAAACAATGTATAAGTGCAAAAAGGAAAGGGGGGCATGGGATAGGGGTTTTCTAAGGGGGGGAATGGGGAAAGAGGATGGTATCTGAAGTATAAATAAAATATCCAATAAAAAATGAAAAAATAATTTTCCTAAAAGTCATGCAAGTGAAGGCTTGATTGTATTAAGAAACAAATAACTGGAGAAAGACTATTAGTGAATATTTTTCCTACAGACATAATATACTTAAAATATAGCCTCTGAACTCTGAGTCTTCCGTAAATGTGACCTTCATACAAGTTCTTTGGTAAAAATGAAGGTAAAACACACTCTGTTTATTTATGCATTGAAAAGATTATCTTCAGTTCCTTTACAGAGAAAGTGTATGAAGTTGAGGTAAGAAAATGCAATAAGAAGTGTTGTGCTAACCTACTAATTGCTAATAATGACTTTGATTCTGTTTATGCCAGTGGAGATGAAACAGATGCTAGAATTAGTGAATATTTATAGGGAAGACTGTAAAATTTCTAGCATAACCCAAACCATATTAGGGAATGGATTATCTATACTTGGCATTTGGGAAACATGGAAAATGGTGATATATATTACTCTTGATAGATCTTTTGGGAGACAGGCAGATTTCTAGAGGAGTCATGTCTTAAGAGGCCTCCACATGGTTTACCAAATAAGGAGTGGGCTTAAGGACAAGGTCCATAATGAATGGAGGTTTCAGAGTAGATGTTTTAGATAAGTACATGTATCAGAATGTAAAGATGGCCTTTTGAGCCTACTCTAGACAAGTCTAAAAATATCTAATCTTTAAGACAAAGAGACAAGAGATGAGCCATAAAAACTTGATGATGTAGCTGAAGGTGTAGAAACATTAAAGGAGACATTAAAGTGAAGGCATCCAGAGTGAGCAAGAAAATTGGGGACTTAGTAAAAGGAAGAATTAGTAACCACATAGAAAGCAGCAAATGGTCAGACCTCAGAAGTAGTAAACTAGCTACAATTATTATGTTGTATAAGTTAAGGTGGCATTAGATATTTCCAGGGGGAAGTGAATAGATATACAATTGTGTTATTCCTGTCAGCCATGAAGCAGTGGCCTCTGGATTGATTTCTGCACAGTTATGTTGGATATGAAAACTTTGCTTACTATCAATTTCTATGAGTCTAGACTTTCCAGTCTATTACTGCTAAAGTGAATGGAATTTTCTTACATAAAAGGTAACCCATCAGTATTTTTGAGAATAGAAGTTTCTAATATTTTGTGCATTATTACATCCAATACTTATGCATTGATAACCTGCTTACAGAAGCCCTTTCTGCCCTATCTTGCTGTATGAAGTCTGTTCCCCTAGACTTTTGTTTATTCCCCAAGAAGGAATGCCTCTACCTGCCCAAAGAATGCCAGAGGCAAGATGTTTCCTCTTATTCAAAAACAATACAGCTTAAAAGTGCTCAAAGGCACTATTCAATCAGGCACTATTTGGCCATGAGCCTTTCACTATCCTAAACTCCTAAACACATCTGGTGCTGTTGGACTCTAAAGATCCAAAACCGGGGGACTTGCTCCCCCAGAGACACTCAGGGACAGGATTCACTGCAATAACATGAGATTTATTGATAAATTGATAAATTGATAAAAACCAGTATTTGAGTTTAAAATGGAAATAGGAGCTTTATATTAATTTTGTTTCTACAGTGCAAGTGAAGAGAAACACTTTGTATGTATCTTATTGTTTCTCTTTATTTGTCTTGAACTCTAAGCTATCTATGATATAAACTGCACAGAGTGCCAGTTAAGGCACCCTGGAAGAAAATTGACTAGGCCAGTTCCACCTGTGGATTGAAATCTCTTTGGCAATTGAGTGACCCTTTCACATGGGTCACCTAAGATCATCTGCATATTAGATATTTAGAATATGATTCATAACAGCAAAATTAGTTATGAAGGAACAAAAAAAATTTTATGGTTGGGGGTCACAGAATGCGACCTGTATTAAAGGGTCATAATATTATTAAGGTTGAAAACCACTGGACTAGCATCCGCTGATTCTATTGCTTTGTGAATTTGACATGAATTTCTTAACACCAACCCTAACTATTCTTCATATTTGTTTTACTCCAACTGCATCTTACTATGTACTTGTGTAACCCAAGCTCCCTTTGAATTAGCCACTACCTGCGTAATCCTGTTGCAAGAGGTAAGCAACAGGATTACAAACCTGTGCTATCATATTTGACTATTTTCATATTTGTTTTTCTTTTATTTTTTGACTATTGCTTTAAAATTTATAGTGAATATAATGCATTTTATCTCCAATACCTGATCATGTTCCCTTTTTCTCCTCCCCCTCCCCGCTACTACCCATGATCTTCCCTGCCTCAGCCCACACCCCTGTAATTGCCTTCTTCTCCCTCCCAAGTGGGATTAAAGTATCCTCACTTGGCCCTTCACCTTGAAAGAGTGGATTGTATCCTGGGTATTCTGTACTTTTTTGGCTAATATCCACTTATTAGTGAGTACATACCATGCATGTCCTTTTGCATCTGAGTTACCTCACTCAGGATGATATTTTCTAGAAATTTGCCTGCAAAACTCATGATGTCCTTGTTCCTAATAGCTTAATAGCATTCCATTGTGTAAATGCACCACAGTTTTCTGTATCCATTCTTCCACTGTAGGACATCTTGTTTCCAGCTTCTGACTATCACAAATAAAGCCATTATGAACATAGTTGAGCACGTGCTCCTGTGGCATGGTGGGGCATCTTTTGTGTATATATGCCCAAGAGTCGTATAGCTGGCTCTTCAGGTAGATCTATTTCCAATTTTCTGAAGAGCCTCCAGACTGATTTCCAGAGTGGTTGTACCAGTTTGCAATCCCACCAGCAATGGAGGAGTGTCTCTCTTTGTCCACATCCTCGCCAACATGTGCTGTCACCTTAGGTTTTGATCTTAGACATTTAGAAAGGTATAAGGTGGACTCTCAGGGTTGTTTTTATTTGTATTTCCCTGATAACTAAGAACTTTGAACATTTCTTCAAGTGCCTCTTGGCCATTCAAGATTCCTCTGCTGTGAATATTCTATTTAACCCTAAACCCCACTTTTTAATTGGATTGTTTGGGGTTTTTTTAAGAGGGTACCTTCTTGAGTTCTTTATAGTTTGGATATTAGCCCTCTATTAGATGTAAAATTAGTAATTTTTTTCCCAATCTTTAGATTGCCAATTTGTCCAATTGACTATGTCCTTTTCCTTACAGAAGCTTTCTAGTTTCGTGTGGTCCTATTTATCAATTCTAGATCTTAAAGCCTGAGTCAATGGAGTTCTATTTAGGAAATCCTCACCCTCCTCCATGCCAGTGAGTTTGAGGCTCTTTCCCACTTTCATTTCTATTAGATTAAGTGTATCTGGTTTTATGTTGAGGTTCTTGATCTTCAACAAGGCCTTGAGGGCTTGATCTTTGTGCAAGGTGACAAATATGGATCTATTTTCATTTTTCTACATACCCACTGGCGGTTAGACCAATACCATTTATTGAAGATGCTTTCTTTTTTCCACTGTATAATCTTGTCTTCTTTCTCAATGATCAAGTATCCATAAGTGTGTGCTTTTATTTCTGGGTCTTCAATTCTATTCCGTTGATCGACATGTCTATCTCTGTACCAATACCATGCAGTTTTGTTTTGTTTTGTTTTGTTTTGTTTTTTATCACTATTGCTCTGTAGTACAGCTTGTGGTCAGGGATATTGATTGCCTCAGAAGTTTGTTTACTGTTAAGAATTTTTTTCACTATCCTGGGCTTTTGGTTTTCAATAAGAAATTGAGAATTGCTCTTTCCATGTTCTTGAAGAATTGTGTTGGAATTTTGATGGGGTTGCATTGAATCGATAGATCGCTTTTCGTAGGATGGCCATCTTTACTATGTTAATCCTACCAATCCATCAGCATGGGAGATTTCTCCATTTTCTGAGGTCTTCTTCAATTTCTTTCTTGAAAGACTTGAAATTCTTGTCATAAAGATCTTTCACATGTTTGGTTAGTTACCCCAAGATATTTTATGTTATTTGTGACTACTGTGAAGGGTGTTGTATACCTACTTTCTTTCTCAGCCTGTTTATCATTTGTAAAAAAAAAAAAAAAAAAAAGGCTTTTTTTAAAATTAATTTTATATTCGGCCACTTTGCTCGAGAAATTCTTAGGTAGAATTTTTGGGGTCACTTATATATATACTACACTATTATCTGGAAATAGTGATACCTTGACCTCTTCTTTGCCAATTTATATGCTTGTGATCTCCCTTTGGTGTCTTATTGCTCGTGCTAGAACTTTGAGTACAATATTGAATAAATATAAAAAGAGTGTGCATCCTTGTCTTGTCTCTGATTTTAGCGGGATTGTTTCATGTTTCTCTCCATTTAATTTGATACTGGCTGTTGGCTTGCTGTATATCATTTTTATTATGTTATATAAGGGCCTTGACTTCCTGATCACTCCAATACTATTGACATGAAGGGGTATTATATTTTGTCAAATGCTTTTTTAGCATCTAATGACACGATCATGTTATTTTTTTCTTTGAGTTTGTTTATATAGTGAATTATATTAATGGATTTTTCATACAATGAACCAATCTTGCATTCCTGGAATGAAGCCTACTTGATTGTAGTGAATGATGGTTTTGATGTCTTCTTGGAGTCAGTTTTAGAAAAAAAACAATTTATTTGGATATTTTATATATTTACATTTCGAATGTTATCCCCTTTAAGCCCAGCTTCCTCTCCAGAACCTCCCTATTCCATCCCCCTTCCCCTTGCTTCAATGAGTATGTTCCCCTGCCCACCCACTCACTCCCACCTCACCACCATGGTATCCCCCTACACTGGGGAATCGAGCCTTCACAGGACCAAGAGTGTGGGGCGGTGGGCTGTGATAGGCAGCTGGATACCTGGTCAAGCACAGGCCTCGAAACCCGGAGACCCAAAATTGATGGTAGGTGTTCGGCCTTGCTCCTGGGCCCTTGATCCTTTCACTTAGCTTCAGCCACCCACAGCCCCTCTCAAAGAAAGGTTTGTAGCCTTAAGGTCACATAGCTCAGGTAGAGGGCATGACTACAGGCCTCAGAGCCTCAAGAGATCTTCATAATCATGAGTTACCGAAAGGCATTCTTTCCCAGAACCTCCTCCCATTTACAAAAGGTATTTAACCTCAGGCCTGCCCTGAGGACAGGGGGTACAGCTTCATCCACTTTCTGCCATGACAATAAACCTTTTAAAACCATGGATTTCCGCTTGTCTTTGGGGCCCACCATGAAGAACTGTAGAGGGGGCCTTCAACCAATGAGCCACTGCCTAATCTCCCAGCAGAGGACTTCTCTATGTTCCAGCCACAGAGGCCTGTAAACTTAAGCTAGCCGAGCCAGCCATAACCCAGCCAAGTGAGTTGCAGTGACCAAGAGTCTCACTACCCCATGGGTCGCAGTCAGAGCTTCTTCCCCTCGTCCCTTTCCGCTGTGGGCCGGTCCATCCCGTGTGCCCCCCCCCAACCCCCAGTCTTTCTGCAACCCCTCAGCTGTGCCTGGGAGCCCAAGAGCTGAGACAAGCCAGTCTCCAGCCAGCCGCCTCAGCCCGGGAACCCCCACCCAAGAGCTCTGGCCCATACAGGACCTCAGACTAGAATCTCCCCACACTCGATGGCTTCTCATAGTCTGGTGTCTGCCCATTGCTGCATGGAGTGAACTCAATCAAATTTCCATGCTTCTGCCCCCCTGAGCTGTGGCCCTAGCCACCTGGGGTAGCAGATACAGATTCACAACTCAGCCCAACAGCACCCACACCCACACACAAGCTACAGCCCCAGACAAGGGCCTCTTCTCCAATTGATGCCACACAATGCCATCCTCTGCTACATATTCAGTATACTCTTTCGTTTGTGGTTTAGTCCCTGGGAACTCTGAAGATTCAGGTTGGTTGGTATTGTTGTTCTTCCTATGGGGTTGCAAACCCCTTCAGCTCCTTCAATCCTTTCTATAACTCCTCCACTGGGGTTCCTGTGCTCAAACCAATGGTTGGCTGCAAGCATGCTCATCTGTATTTGTCAGGCTCTGGCAGAGCCTCTCACAAGACAGCTATAACAGGCTCTTGTCAGCAAGGACTTATTCGCCTCCATAATAGTGCCTGGGTTTGGTATCTATATATGGGATGGATCCCCAGGTGGAGTAGTCTCTGGATGGCCTTTACTTCAGTCTCTGCTCCATACTTTGTGCCTGTATTTCTTTTAGGCAGGAGCCATTCTAAGTTAAAAATTAGGAGATGAATGGGGGCCTTGCCTAACCTCTGGATATGGTCTCTATATGATCTCCCTCCTCTTTATTGAGCATTTCTGCTAATCTCATTCCTGTTGGGTCCTGAGAGCCACTTTTTTTCCTAGCATCTGTAACTTGCTGGTGGCTACCACCAGCTCCTTATCCCCCATTGCTACACACCTCTGTTCAAATTCCTGACCCTCTATATATCATCCCCATCTCTGCCCATACCTGATTCTGTCCCTCTTTTTTCTCTCCCACTCCTCTCTTTCTTCTAAGTACCCCCTACCCTCTGCCTCCCATGAGTATTTTCTTCCCCCTTCTAAGAAGGACTGAAGTATCCACATTTTCTTCTTTCTTCTTCTTAAGCTGCATATGGTCTGTGAATTGCATCTTGGGTATTCCTAGCTCTTGGGCTAATATCCACTTATCAGTGAGTATATACCATGTGTGATCCTTTGTGACTGGGTTACCTCACTCAGTATATTTTCCAGTTCCATCCATTTGCCTTTAAGAATTTAAGAATTTAATGAAGTCATTGTTTTTAATTGCTAAGTAGTACTCCATTGTGTAAATATACCACATTTTTGGTATCCAATCCTCTGTTGAAGGACATCTAGGTTCTTTCTAGCTTCTGGCTATTATAAATAAGGCTGCTATAAATATAGTGAGTATGTGTCTTTGTCTTATGTTGAAGCATCGTTTGGGTATATGCCCAGGAGTGGTATGGCTGTGTCCTCAGGTAATAAATACTATGTCCAATTTTCTGAGGAACTGCCAGACTGATTTCCAGAGTGGTTGTACTAGCTTGCAATCCCACCAAAAATGGAAGTGTGTTCCTTTTCTCTATATCTTCACCAGCATCTGCTGTCACCTGAGTGTTTGATCTTTGCCATTCTGACTTTTCTGAGGTGGAATCTCAGGGTTGTCTTGATTTGCATTACCTTGATGACTAAGAATGTTAAACATTTCTTTAGGTGCTTTTCAGCCATTTGTTATTGCTCATTTGAGAATTCTTTGTTTAGCTCTGTACCCCTTTTTAATAGGGTTATTTGGTTCTCTGGAGTTTAACTTCTTGAGTTCTTTGTGTATATTGAATATTAGCTCTCTATCAGATGTGGGATTGCTAACGATCTTTTCCCAATCTGTTGGTTGCTGTTTTGTCCTATTGAAAGTGTCCTTTGCCTTACAGAAGCTTTGCAATTTTATGAGAATTTTGTAGCCTGGAAGCAGGCTTTCTGATAAAGAACATATACTGAACATCAGACCATTTATACAGAAATAGAAATAAAGAGCTTAATCTATATATGCTTTGTCTTGCTTGACAGTATCTGATTAGTTCTCATTATCTATTATATATTTATTATTATATCTGTCTAAAGTACTTTTATTCTCAGAAAATCTTTACTTGTTCTTTGTTGTTTTGTTGATTTGCACGTATTATAGCTTTTATGCTTTATGTGTATCAGAACTTTAGATAGATTCCATTTCAGTAGAGAGTAATACATAGAAAAACATATAGGTATGACATCAAATGGATTGTACACAATTTGTTTGTTTGCTTATTTTTTTAGTACCTTGTGTGTAGGTGTTGCACATAGTCCAAATAGAAATGAGCTTAACCTAGTCTATAGAGGATTTCTGGTGGTTAGCTAAAGGCCAGCCTCTCTTAGGAACTTGTGAAACCACTTCCATCTACCAAAAGGAGTCACTTCTCTTACCTCTGACAGAACAGACATATGGCTACCTATCTCATTTATCAGTATATAAAAGTGCCTTCTGGCCTCCAGCCTCCCTATGTATCACAAGTACCTATTGTACACTTCAAAGCCCCCATGCCAAATTTTTGACCCTTCCCTTCCCACAACTACTCACCCTCCTTATAAACCCCTATTCTCACTTATTCTGGTTTCTCTCTCTCTCTCTCTCTCTCTCTCTCTCTCTCTCTCTCTCTCTCTCTCTCTTTCTCTCTCTGACACACACACAGAGTAAGAATAAGAAAAAGAAAGAAGAGAGAAATAGAGAGGAGGGAGAGAAATTAGCCTGTGTCCCAGTTTTACTTTATTTTGTGATGAGATATTCCAGAAATATTTACTCAATGACCAATTACTTGTGTACTGTTCAGATATGTCCCCTTCTTGTATGTTCCCTTATTATATAATGCATTACCATTTTTCTCAGAGGAGTGACAGAGAAAAAATTTGATAACGATTGGAAAATTCCAACCAGGGTAATAATAAGATTTTGTTGCAAGAGTCTAACAGAAGCTTTATAAATCATTAATGAGCAAGTCATCTGTTCTCCCTATTTTTAACTATGAATTATTTAGACATGACTCATTCTTTTTAGCATATATGTCTTCCATGGCATGTGTGTCTCTCTATAAACATCTTCCTCACTGCATCCATCTGAGTGGGGAAAAATTCCATCACTGGATTGTTTAAAATAGCAGATTATGTTGCTTTTGATGCATTGTCTTAGTTACTCTTTTACAGCTATGCCAAAATACCAGGACCAAGGTGACTTATGAAAGAAAGCATTTAACTTAGGAACTCATAGTTTCAGAGTTACAGTGGTAGAGAGTATGGGGCCAGGTGGTCATGGTGCTGGAGCAGAAGCCGAGGGCCACACCCTGATCTACAAGCATGAAGCAGAGAGAGAGCCAGTTGGAATAGCATGAACTTTTGAAATGTCAAAGCCCATCTCAAGTGATACAAGGCCATACTCCTAATCCTTCCAAAACACTTCCACCAATTGGAGAACAACCATTCAAATATATATATGAGCTTATGGGACCATATTCATTCAAATCACCATATTAACTGAGGGGAGAAAAAAAGAACTTTTATCTCCGGATTGTACAGGCATGCTTGGCTTTCAGTAGATTAACAGACATAAGGTAATTCTTTTGTATTTTTTCTGCAGTGACTAAAACTGTTACAGAAGGGGAAACTGGCTTTAAGTGAACCGAGCTCCACACAAAAGTCACAGGATTCCAAAGGTGTCTATAATTGATGAACTTACCCTCGCTCAGTCACATGAGCTGACCATAGCTGGTCTCACTGCAGAATGGAGGAGTGTTTGATTATTCCACTGAGTGTTGATGTTCAGTCAGACTTTCATTTGCTTGTTTGCCTTTTTCAACATTAGCTCTTTCAATATTTAAACACCTCTTGGGTTTTTAGTTTTCCATTTTGTTTTATTTTTGAATACTTAAACCTGCACTTCCATAACTGTACCTTAGATTTTTATGGAGTAGGCTAATTATTGGTTATATTTTATATGGCTTTTAGCCATAAGCTTTTCTGGGGATTTGAATATTGATGGTTCTATGAAAGTCTCTTTGAGAAATATATATTTGTACATAAGGAAAGTGAAATAGACTTTTTATTTTAAAACATCACTAAAGTTAACCAGAACAATTCTTTATTTTTTAATCTATTTTTAGATTTCTTTTTTAAATGTTATGTGTATGATTCTTTTTTTTGCCTGCATGTATGTATGTGCACAATATACATCCCTGCACACAGAGTTCCAGAAAGAGGAAATGAAATCACCTGGAACTGGAGTTACAATCAAGTATGAGTTGTCATACAGGTGCTGGAAATTAAACATGAATTCTCTGGAAGAACAAATTCTTTTAACTTCTGAGACAGTATTTCATCCCCAGAGAACATTTGATCTTAAAATAACCATGAAATGTCACAAATAATACTTGAAGTAGTAATTAGAGTAGGAAAAAATTGCATTTTCTGATTTTCAGGAATAAGTTGGGCTTTGATGAGGAATAAATAATTTTGTTTCCCCCCTCAGAATTAGTTGAAGGTCAGAGCTTTCCTAATACTATTACTAATTTCTAGTGAAATTTCTCTGGCTAATATGATTAAGACCTCTTTGCTTAGAAGACAGTCAAAGATGGGACAGCTTCATTGCTGACAAATTCTACTCAGCTTTATTACAGGTTACTTACACCTGCTTTTCAGGCAAATAACTGTAATATATGCTTTCCTGATGATGCTAAGTAACTTTTTTTAATGAAATTTGCATTTTCATATTGTTAATAAATGTTTGACATAGTGAATAAGTGCAATCATAATACTCATGATTTCAATATTCATCAACCACTTTATTTTTTGCTAGTGACATATTACTTGCTGATTACCATAAATTGATTGTTTTACTACAGAAATTATGTGTCAAAAAGCAAATTAATTGATTTTTATCACTCAATTTTAAATTGGCTAAAAAAAACCCAGAATAACATGCAAGTCTATAATATATTTGCCTAGTAACTACTAAGAAATGTGCTTTGCAATGCTAGGTTGAGCAGTTTTGCAAAGGAGAGGAGTGGCTTAACATACTAGTAAGCCACCTGATGTTGACAACTGACAGTAATCATCAAAGATAACCATCTTACAACCATATGACAACTTGCCAGAAAACTACTTTACAATCACTTGGCATTTGAAGAAAATTGGAAAGACTGGAGAAGTGATAAAGGTTGATAAATGTGTGCCTCATATACAGGCCAAAAAGCTAGAACAATTGTGATTTTGAACTGCTCCCACTCGTATTTCAAATACTAAATTATTTCTCAGTTGAATTAGGACATGAGATAAAAGGTAGTTCACATACAATAACCATCAATGACCAGCTGATATGACTGGAGAGAGAAGAAGCTCCAAAGAATTTCTATAGCTAACTTTATACCAAAAACATCGTAGTCACTTTTGTTGTTGTTGTTTTGAAGTAACACTTCAAAAGATGAACATAGATTGGGCAACAGTGATTTTCCCCATCCATTATATTGGTCTTACCTTTCAACAACTGATTACTACCTTTTAAAACACCTCTACAAACTTCTGCTTTGCACAACCAGCAGGAAACAGAAAATTCTACTCAAGAGTTTATTGAACTTGGAAGCACATAGTCATATGCTCAGATTTACACAGGAGAGTTTATATAGGAAGAAATTGACCTATTTCTCACTGGCCAAGGGTGCCAACTTTAATGGTTCAAGAGGAAAAGGAGGTTTAAGGTAATATTGCACCTTCTAGAAATGTTAGAAAGACAGCACTAATGAAGTCTTAGCAAGATGGTTATGTAAACAAAACACCAACAGATATACTACCACCATAGCAGGGAGAGTCAACTGATATCAACCATAGGCAAAATACTTTGGACACCTAAAGAATGCTGAGAGTAGGAGAAATAACATTACCCACGGAAGAGACTTCTAATTGATCACCCAACACCAAGTGGTCATTCCACATGAAATTTACATGTATGTAACATTATATGAATTGATTATTATATATATATATATGAGTACTTCTACATACTTATACATACATATGTATGAGAATGCAAGTAGCTATAACTCATTCTCAGCCATTTGACTAGTTATGGTTTTCTGTGATGATCTCAATCTGTTGCAGTAAACTACTTCTTTAATAAGAGATAAGATCCATAGATATTTGTAATTATAAGAATACATATTTAGAATGTAGCTGTTTTAGTAAAGTTGTGATTATAAGTTCTCTTGCAAAACCCATGACTTTACTACCCTAGATAGTTGACTAAGATTCCAGCACCAGGCATGACTTCATTCTTGTTGAGCAGGCCTTAAGTATAATTACAGAGTTGTTGGTTGGTTATCACCAATGAATATGTGCTATTATTGCACCTTTGAAGATACTGTGTCTTGCTACTTATTTTTGTAGTTCATAGGCATTTAAACTGGATAAGACTATTGGTTGGTTGCTTCCTTCCTTTGAAAGCTTACATGCCTCCTTCTGGTAAAAATGAGAGCTAGTCATCAAGGAAGAGGCTATCAGGTCAGTTTGAACTCAGGTCATTTGGGTACTGTGTCTGAAGTTCATGTGTCTTTAGTACTAGGAATTACAAAGGATAATAGAGGAAAAATTCCAACACAAGGAGGAAAACTGCACCCTAAGAAAAGCAAGAAAGTAATCTTCTTCCAACAAACCCAAAAGAAGATAGCCACATGAACATAATTCAACCTCTAAATACAAGAATAGCAGGAAGCAGCAATCACTTTTCTTTAATATGTCTTAACAGCAATGGAGTCAATTCCCCAATTAAAAAATAGAATAACATACTGGATACATAAACAGGACCGAGCATTGTGTTGGATATAGGAAATGTACCTCAGTGACATAGATAGAGTACAAATCTCAGAGTAAAAGTCTAGAAAACAAATCGAAGCAAATGGTCCCAAGAAACAAGCTGGAATAGCCATTCTAATATCTAATAAAATCTACTTTTTTTTTTTTACCAAAAGTTATCAGAATAGATAAGGATACTTCATACTCATCAAAGGAAAAATCTACCAAGATCAACTCTCAATTCTGAACATCTATGCTCCAAATGCAAGGGCACCACATTCATAAAAGAAACTTTACTAAAGCTCAAAACACACATTGCACCCCACACAAGAATAATGGAAGACTGCAACACCACACTCTCATCAATGGAAAGATCATAGTAACAAAAACTAAACAGAGACACAATGAAACTAAGAGAAGTTATGAACCAAATCGATTTAGCAGGTATCTATAGAATATTTCATGTTAAAACAAAAGAAGATACCTCCTTCTTAGCACCTCACAGTACCTTCTCCAAAACTGACCATATAATTGGTCACAAAACAGGCCTCAACAGATACAAAACAATTTGAGATAATCCCATGCATCATATCAGATCACTACAGACTAAGACTGGTCTTCAATAACAACAACAACACTACCACCATGGACAATAACAACAACAACAACAAAAAAAAAACAACAACAGCAAAAAAAACAGGAAGCCTACATACATATGGAAGTTGAACTACTTTCTACTCAATGATAACTTGGTCAAAGAAGAAATAAAAAAATTAAAGACTTTTTAGAATTTAATGAAAAATGAACGCATAACATGCTCAAACTTAAAGTTCACAATGAAAGCAGTGCTAAGAGGAAAATTCATAGCTCTAAGTGACTACAGAAAGAAACTGGAGAGAGCATACACTAGCAGCTTAACAGCAAACCTGGCAGCTCTCAAACAAAAAGAAGCAAACACACTAAAGAGGCATAGACAACAAGAAATAATCAAACTTAGAGCTGAAATCAACCAAGTAGAAACAAAAAGAACTATACAAAGAATCAACAAAACTAGAAACTGGTTCTTTGAGAAAATCAACAAGATAGATAAAGGCTTAGCCAGACTAACCAAAGGGTACAGAGACAATAACCAAATTAACAAAATAAAAAATAAAAAATGAGATATAACAATAAAAAATGAGGAAATTCAAAAAAAATCATCAGATCCCACTACACTCAACAAAAAAAAAGCCTATACTCAACAAAACTGGAAAATCTGGATGAAATTGACAATTTTCTAGACACATACCAGGTACCAAAGATAAATAAGTATCAGATAAACCATCTAAAGAGTTCCATTACACCTAAAGAAACAGAAGCAGTCATTAAAAGTCTCCCAACCACAAAAAGTCCAGGACCAGATAATTTTGGTGCAAAATTCTATGAGACCTTCAAAAAGACCTAACACTAATACTCTTCAAACTATTTCACAAAACAGAAACAGAAGGAACACTATCCAATTCATTCTATGAATCCACACTTATGCTTATACCAAAACCACACAAAGACCCAACAAAGAAAGAAAACTTTTAACAAATTTTACTAATGAATATTAATGTGATAATACTCAATAAAATTCTTCCAAACCGAATCCAAATGATCATTCACTATTCACTAGACTTCATCCCAGGGAGGTAAGGTTGGTTCAATATATGGAAATCTACCAAAGTAATCCACTATATAAACAAACTAAAAAAAAAAAAACCCACAGATGATCATTTTATTAGATGCTGAGAAATTATTTGTCAAAATTGAACACCCCTTCCTTCATGTTAAAAGTCTTGGAAAGATTAGGAATTTAAGGTCCATACCTAAACATAGTAAAAGCAATATACAACAAACCAGTAGCCAACATCAAACTAAATGGAGAGAAACTTGAAGCAATCCCACTAAAATCAGAGACTAGAAAAGGTTGCCCACTCTCTCCCTACCTATTCAATATAGTACTTGAAGTCCTAGCCAGAGGAACTAGGCAACAAAAAGGAGTCAAAGCAGTACAAATAAGAAATCAAAATATCACTATTTGCAGATGGTATTATAGTATACTTAAGTGACCACAAAAATTCCAGCAGAGAACTTCTAAACATAATAAACAACTTCAGCAAAGTGGCAGGATATAAAATTAACTGAAACAAATCAGTAGCCTTCCTCTACTCAAACAATAAACAGGCTGAGAAAGAAAGTAGGAAAATGACACCCTTCACAATAGTCACAAATAATATAAAATACCTTAGGGTGATTCTAAGCAAGCAAGTGAAAGATCTATATGACAAAAACTTCAAGTCCCTGAAGAAAGAAATCAAAGACCTCGGAAGATGGAAAGATTTCCCATGCTCATGGATTGGCAGGATTAATATAGTAAAATTGGCCATCTTGCTGAAAGCAGTCTACAGACTCAATGCAATCCCCATCAAAATTCCAACTCAATTCTTCATAGAGTTAGAAAGAGCAATCTGCAAATTCATTTTAAAAACAAAAAAACAGGATATCAAAAACTCTTCTCAACAATAAAAGAACTTCTGGGAGAATCACCATCCAGGACCTCAAGCTGTACTACAGAACAACAGTGATAAAAACTGCATGGTATTAGTACATTGACAGGCAGGAAGATCAATGGACTAGAATTGAAGACCCAGAAATGAACCCACACACCTATGGTCACTTGATCTTTGACAAAGGAGCTAAAATATTCCAGTGAAAAAAGAGAATATTTTCAACAAATGGCACTGGTTCAACTGGAGGTAAGCATGTAGAATAATGAAAATTGACCCATTCTTATCTCCTTGTATGATCTAAGTCCAAGTGGATCAAGGACCTCTACATGAAACAAGATACACTGAAACTAGTAGAAGAGAATGTGGGGAAGAGCCTCTAACACATGAGCACAGGGGGAAAGTTCCGCAACAAAACACCAATGGCTTATGCTCTAAGATCAAGAATTGACAAATGGGACCTCATAAAATTGCCAAGCAAAGGACACTCTCAATAGGACAAAACAGCAACGAACAGATTGGGAAAAAATCTTTACCAATCCTACATCCGATAGAGGGCTATGTATACTATGTATATGTATCCTATGTATCCAAAGAACTCAAGAAATTAGATCCTAGACAACCAAATAAACCTATTAAAAATAGGGTACAAAGCTAATCAAACAATTCTCAATTGAGGAAACTTGAATGGTAGAAAAGCATGTAAAGAAATGTTCAACATCCTTAGTCATCAGGGAAATAAAAATCAAAACAACCATAAAGATTCCACCTCACACCAGTCAGAATGACTAAGATAAAAAATGCAGGTGATAGCAGATGCTGGTGAGGATGTGGAGAAAGGGGAACACTCCTCCATTGTTGGTGGGACAACACCAACAATTGTAATCTAGTACAACCACTCTGGAAAGCAGTCTGGTGGTTCCTCAGAAAATTGGACATAGTATTTATTACCTGAGGACACAGCCATACCACTCCTGGACATATACCCAAAAGATACTTCAACATATGACAAAGACACATGCTCCACTATATTTATAGCAGACTTATTTATAATAGCCAGAAGCTAGAAAGAACCCAGATGTCCTTCAACAGAGGAATGGATACAGAAAATGTGGTATATTTACACAATGGAGTGTTACTCAGCTATTAAAAACAATGAATTCATGACATTCTTAGGTAAATGGATTGAACTGGAAAATATCCTGAGTGAGGTAACCCAACCATAAAAGAACACACATGGTATATACTCACTGATAAGTGGATATTAGCCCAAAAGCTCACAATACCTAAGATACAACTCATATACCTCAAAAAGGAAGACCAAAGTATGGGTGATTCTGTCCTTCTTAGAAGGAGTAACAAAATACTCATGGGAGCAACTAAGGAGATGAAGTGTGGAGCAGAGACTGGAAGAGGGACTATCTTGAAACTCCCCCACCTGGAGATTCCTCCCATATGCAGTCACCAAATGCAGACACTGTTGTGGATGACAGAAAGTGCATGCTGACAGGAGCCTGATATACCTGTCTCCTAAGAGGCTCTCCCAGACCCTGACATATACAGGGGCGGATGCCCACAACTAACCATCGAACTGATCAAGGGGTCCCCAATGGAGGAGTTAGAGAGAAGACTAAAGGAGTTGAGGGGGTTTGCAGCCCCATGGGGAGAGCAACAATACCAACAAACCAGAGCTCCCAGGGTCTAAACTGCCAGCCTGGGAACACACATGGAGGGACTCATGGCTCCAGTTCTATATGTAGTAGAGGATGACCTTGTTGGGCATCAGTCGAAGCAAAGGACCTTGGTCCCTTGAAGTCTGGATGCCCCAGTGTGAGGGAATTTGAGGGCAGGAAGGTGAGAATGGGTGGATGGGTGGGGACACATCAGCATAGAAGTAGGAGGAGGGGGGATTAAATAAGGGGCTTCTGGGGTTGGGGGATGGGGAAAGAGGATAACATTTGAAAGGCAAATAAATAAAATATCTAATAATAATTAAAAAACAGATAATGAAATTGGCTATTGCAGTTGAGCATTTGAGACTTTTTGTCAACAATTTAATATTACTCATATTACTGGGATTCCTTATAATCCTCAAAGACAAGATATAGTGGAAGGGGCCCATGGAACCTTAAAACAATATCTTCATAAAATAGAAAAGTGGGAGGTATAGTCTCATACACCACAATTTTATTCAAATCATGGTCTTTATGTTTTAAATTTTTTAAAAAATTTGTATGCCAAGGAACTTACTGCCGAGTATCTATGGCATCCTACAACTAGGCACACGTATGCCTAGGTGAAAAGGAAGGATCCACTTATTGGCATATGGCATGATCCTGGTCAGGTATCTAATATAGGGAAGAGGGCATGTTTGTGGTTTTTCTGCAGGATGCTGAAGGAGCATGATGGATGCCAGAGTGATTGGTGAGACATGCTATTGCTGGGACAAAGAATGATGCTAACCTTGTGACCTTGCTGAGTGCCCTGACAATGGTGACTGGAAAGCTGTACTGGA
This sequence comes from Arvicanthis niloticus, assembly GCF_011762505.2. Taxonomy (NCBI): domain Eukaryota; kingdom Metazoa; phylum Chordata; class Mammalia; order Rodentia; family Muridae; genus Arvicanthis; species Arvicanthis niloticus. The sequence continues at coordinate 62,019,606 of NC_047674.1, read as the reverse complement.
CATATGTTCCTGACACACCCTTGCTTTCCTATATCCCAAATGGGACAAGCTGCTTTGCCTCAAGTTTTAGACCTTGTTGGACAGAAAATCAAATAGAGAAGTTATAATGACTCTTGTATTTTTCTTAAATGTAACAAGTTATTCAGACTCAATCATGGACTGGTCTAGAAATCAATCCAATATTAGAAATAACAGTCTTCATTTGGAAGACATTTCCATAGACATATTTGGAAGCTAGCTGTAGCTCTCTATGATGTTATGCTATCAAGACAGAAAGTTGGGACAGGATCTGGATTCCAAACAAGTGTTAGTGAATATGTTAAGGCTCTCTTAATTATCAAGTTAAAATTACTTTTGTCTCTTCTTCAGTATTTATTATAAGTTACATTGATTGTACACTTTCTAATTGTGTTAGTGTGTTGAAACCTGGCATGTCTGTTACAGAGGTCTATCAACCAGCTTTTGTTTTATTGCCATGACAATTACAGAACTTTGATTTTCTCAAAGATCTTGCAAGTATTAGAAGAAGTGACTTAAGTTTAAGCAGAAGAAAGAGGGTAGGTAGTGGGCTTGATTATTACTGGTGTAAAAGCTTTAATTACATTAATTGCTAGTACCACTGCTTTCTGCAATTGCTTTGACACAAGAAGTTAAGACAGTTACTTTTGTTAATCATTTAGGAAAAAAAAATGTTACTAATGTGTTGAGTATACAGGAGGATTTAGATAGGCATTTGGAAAATCAGATTGATACTGTTTATCCTATTCAAATTATTGGAAGGAGGTTTAGAGTTTAAGAGTAAGAAGTCATCTTGAGTGCCATGCCAAATACCAATGGAGTGTTACATCTTAAGTATACAATGATAGTCATTATCATTAGGAAAAAGTTTAAAGACATTTGCAGGGTATTTGACATAATTCTAACACCTCTCTAAAAGTTTTATCTTTGCATAGTGAGCTTATAAATTTAAAGAATGCTACACTGCTGAGATTTGTTGTTGCAGATAATGCTAATAAAATTATCCATGGCTTGAGGTCAGTATTTCCATTTTCTAATAAAACTGTCATCTGCAAAGCTTAGTCCAGCAGCTAATGGAAACAGGCAGAAACCCACAGCTAAGTATCTGGCCAAGTTCAAAGTGTCTTGTGGAAGAGTAAGGCATAGGCTTGAGTGAACTTGAGGGTCAAAGACACCAGAAGAAGACCTATAGAGTCAACTAACCTAGGCCCAGGGGAGCTCACAGAACATGAACCATAAACCAAACAGCATTCAACAACTAGATTTAGGACCCTTAAACATCTGGAGCAGATGTGCAGCTTGATCTTCGTATGGATCTCTAACAATTAGAGTAGAGACTGTTCCTGACTCTGTTACCTGCCATTGAAACCCATTCCCATAACTGGACTCCCTAGTTAGACCTCAGTGAGAGAAGATGCACTTAGTCCTGCTGCTACTTGATGTCCCAGGGCAAGGTGGTACCCAAGGGATCAGGGGCTACCCCTTCACTGAGGAGAAGGGGAGACAGTAATAAGGAAGGGATTTGTATGGAAGAAGAGTGAGGGGGCTGTGATCAGGATGAAAAGCAAATAAAGTAATGAAAAAATATAAGAATAAAACTTGGTAATTCAGGCCATTTTTAAGTCAATCTTATATACTATGTTATATACTATGTCTAATTTCATCTTTAGTATAAAATGATATTCTTTATTTTTATGTAACTTGCTCAATATTCCAGATTCTATTCACACACACACACACACACACACACACACACACACACACACACACATATATATATATATATATATATATATATATATATATATATATATATATATATATGTTAAGCTAGTCACAACAACCCAGTGATAAATGATGAATGTTCTACCTTTATTATTATCCCTACAAATGAGAAGCCAAGGCCCTTAAAAGTTAACCATTTTATTTAAGTTTACACAGATGTTTTAAGGAGATACTACTTCAATCCCAGACTGATTCTCTTTGGCTTCTAACTCTGACAGTCACAACAGCTGTTTTGCAGTAGAATGCCCTGGAGGTCTTGTGAAGGCATAGAGCTCCAGACTCAAACACGGGCTTTCTGATAGATTCTGCATTTCAAACCAACTTCCAGCTAATCTGGATGGGGTCTGTCTAGCAGCCACACATGGAGATCTGAAAAATGAAATTATCACTCATAATGACTTTTCAATGTTCTTTGTTAGAAAAATATGACTTCTGACACTAATTTGTCAATTGCATATAAATTTGAGGTTAAGTGTTACAGTCTCCCAGAAACCACCATTACTTAGATATTCCCTTTAAGCCTGTGAGTTCCCAGGCTTCATCACACTCACTCCAACCAACTGGACACAAATGTGGGACTTCTTAGTGTATTTCACTGTATGATAATTTATTAGAGTAATACATGTATGACAGAATTGTAGTTTTACTATAGGAAGTGCACAAATCAGAAAAGGAAAGGAATGACAGAGTGAGGTGAGAAGATTCCAAGTGAGAAGCTAATAGTGTCCCTTGGGTAACCAGAATGTGTTGCCATGACAGCACAGTCACTGTAATGATTGTAGTTCCCTGGGGAACTCATCTAAGCTCCAACATATAGATACTATGTTGCAATCTCCTCACATAGACATAGTTGATTGAACCATTGGCTACACTGTCTCATATCTAACCACCTACTAGTCCTGATGTTGGGATAATACCACATTAAGAAACACACCTTTGTTCACACAGATGGTATTTCAGGCCTCGCAGTCCTTACCTTAGACATTTCTTTAGCTCTAACCCTGAACCATGGAGATATAACAAAGATGTGACTAAGAATGTTAAAATTCCATCCATTCCAGGAGTAAAGGACAAAAGCCAACTAGATCTTTAGCCAGAGTCAGATCTTTAACAAGACCTGCATGAAAGCCAAATTAACATGCTCAAAGTCAAAACATTTAAAGTTACTCATTTACAACTTGACCTTGGGCGTTTCATCTGCAAAGATGTTAACTAACAATTGCTACATTTTCTAGCTCCTATAATTATTATTGTATCAACATGAAAATTCACCAGTATTTATTAGCAAAACAAGTGATACAGGAAAGTGTTAGCAGAGATGGGAAACTACTAATCTTGGGATATGTAGATTATTCCTGTCAAGACTTAAACTGAATTTTCCTTCCTATGCCCTTCAAAGTTGATTCTTCCTCACCCACTCCCCTAGGTCTGTGAAGCTCTTAAAACACATTACCTAGTATTTTAATTACCTCACTATCATCAGCAAACATATTTCCTGTTCTACTTCACAGCACTGCTAAATATAAGTCAGGTCGAACACATTTGGGCAGTAAGGAAACAGAGTGGTCCTTCCATTGTTGCTAGAGTACATCCAAGAGCTCATTACTAACATTGTATTTTCTAGTGGCAAAAGACTTCCTGTAGTGTAATTATTTGCCCATTTAGTGTTATAATAAAAAGAGATAAAATGTAGGAAAGAAATAAGGACTAACATTTATAAGGACTTCCTCATCCATTTATAATCATTAGAAGAGGAAAATACTAGTATTGTACAAATTCTCTAAATAAGGATGAGAACAATTAGGAAAATCGACAGTTACATGGATTTAAACACAAAAGCAGGACTTAAATCCTTCTGACATCCTTTTAACTATTGTGTCCACTGTGCCCAGTCATAACAGGACCTTCAAGCAACCACCACTACCCACAAACACACTGTATTTATAATGTCAGTGTTATATTCTACCCATTATGTGGGTAGTGAAGAATTTCTTAGTGAAAAGCATCAAAAGGTAAATACAAAATAGGCATCTATTTATGAACATTTATGATATCCAACATCAAAATAGGTTTACAGTTGCTATACAACTTTCAACAGTGAGGATCAAGACCAATGATGATATGCATACAGAAATTGTGCATAGTCACAGAGGAGTCTTTTCTTTTCAGTCACACCTACCAGGCAATACTTTTAAACAAATCTTTTGAGTCTGTGATTGTATTATTAAGTCTCAATGTCTTTTCTGAAAATGGTGCTTTTTTAAAAATGATGGATTGTAGTGCTCTTTATTAAAAATTTCTTTCTGTATCAGCAGTCTCATGCTAGTCCTGAATCTGATTTATCAAAATGGAAGACTATTATAAAATTAAATGCTATTTATATGATAATTAAAACTCAAACTGAAACATTGTTACTGTATAAATTTACCAAATACAGTATGCATTTTGCTATAGAACAGCAGTTTCAGTGTTGAGGACACTGTTTGCTGCTATGAGGTTCAATGTGTGTTTGGATAAAATGAGTAGAGGTTTCATTGTTCAGTATCATGTTGATAAGATGCAACTGGATCCACTCATATATTCTGTTTTCCTATAAAGAATCTGCATAGCCTTTATGAATTGGACCATTTTCTACTCATGGCTGATATCCCTAGTAGTTCAATTAAATTTTATGTGGCACTGGGCACTGTTTAATGTAGTCTTACCCCATTAAACTCATTACTTTTTTGTATTATAGACTGGACATTACAGTGTCAAACATTACATTCATTTGTAATTGTCAACTTGATTGGTGAATATTTCCTTTCTCCTTTGTTAATTAAAGATGAGTTACTTTAGCCAGTGTTATTTATAACGTCATCCATTTTACTCAGAACACTTGGCGATTGATATTCTGAACCTAGTTTCCAGTATAATATTTAGAAAGATCCTTATGAATTAAGTCATAAGTTGACTACCTATGTCATTTTAAGGAATTTCCCTGCTTAATGTTAAGTAAACTGTAATGATTTCCAAACACAAACAGCTAATGTTCTTGATAAATTTCAGAAAAATTGGGCCAAATCTGGAATGAGTGCTATTTATACTGAGAACAGAGCCCTCACAGAAGGATACATACAAAGACATGGCTTGTCAGTACATCCTGCTTAAAATACATTTTTCTGCTTTGTGACCTGCTGAAATAAGAGACCACTGATTTCCACATAACATATAAATAATTATGTTTTTATAAGAATTTTGGCACACAGACATACACACACATAAAATGTTAGTACTTGATGCAGAATAGAAGAGAAGCAAGGGCCTAGCTTGCCAGATCCTTGGAAAGTACAAAGTTTCAAGTTCAGAGAATTCAAGGCGGACAACAGTTCTGTATGCCAAGTATCCTACAAGGAGGAAATTGTCCGATGATTCCTTGTCTGATGGTATTAACCCACCTGACATCTATGGATAGATTGTCTCAAAGGCAGTGACAGTGGCAGTTTGGTTAGGGTGACATCCCTGTTTATAGAGTGCTAGATTGAAAATGTGCCTGATTTGAGGCAAAATATGTTTCATGCAATGACGCTTGGCTATGGGAGTGGCTATCTATTTCTGAATGAGAACCACAATGCACACAGGATGATTAGGCCACACTTCTATCTCAGTTGTATCCCCTGGGCACAAACTGCTAATATCTTAGTTTTCTATATCAGGAGTGCCTTGGTCACACAGCCAGTGAATATTTGCTAAATAAACAAATACAAAAAAGGGGGGGAGTCAAAAATCAAACGTAGTTTAAGAGTACATCAACATTGTCAAAACAAGGACTAGTGAGGAGTAATTCAGCCTAACAACTTGTCATAAACTTAAAGATATCAGACGTGAAATGAAAGATCTGGGAATTCATGTCAATTTAAAGGAAAGCCTAATGTTCAGGTTTTAAAAGGCATGGGAACACATGGGATTCACATCATTTTATTCTGGACTCTTTTTAACTGTCTAAATCTGTACTCTGTGATGTCTCCTTCAAGACTTAAGAATATCTGTTTGCTTTTACTTTTATGGATATATGAATTTTCTCAGTCATACTTACTTAATGGCCCATAGCACTTCCATGCCAGGCAATCTTCTGAACACTTAATATTTTTTGCACTATTATTTTTTATTGTTAGCCTACCACCTAGACATTTTGATCCTTGCTTTACAAATGAGGAAACAGGTATAAATACTATTCTGGCCAAGAATTCAGAGCTAGTGAATGGCAAACATAAATTCAAGCAAGGAAGTCTGGCTCTGGGGGCAATCTATGAAGCAACTGCATCAGGCTGTCCCACCTTAAAATCAACAAAACAGCCTTCATTCTCAGACTACACAACGGTGTAAAAATCCATCCTTCCTCCCCATACATCATCCTGCTGGCCACAATAAAACATAGCATATAAATAAAGTACACATTTATAGGTCTCATCTTGAAGCAGAGACCTTCCAGCTTAGTGGACTACTTACTAATAGATGGAGGACATAGTTTGATCTTAAGTTCACTTATCACACAGAAACTATGTAGTGCTTACTGCTATAATACATGATAGGTATCACTGAAAACACTTGGAGTGACCCTGAATATGATTCACACCACAGTCACCTTTGTGCTACATAAAGAATTAACACCAAAAAGTTCCTGAAGGAGAATGTATAGTTAGGGTTTCTCTTTCTATGAAGAGACAGCATGAACATGGTAACTATTATAAAAGAAAACATTTAATTGGGATTGGCTTATAGTTTCAAAGGTTTAGTCCATTATTTTCATGGCGGGAAGCATGGCAGAATGTAGGCAGACATGATGCTGAAGGAGCTGAAAGTTCTACATCTTGATCCACAAACAGCAGAAACTGTGAATGACTGCACAGGCTTGAACTTCTGGGAACTCAAATCCTACTCTTCCATGATGCATTTTCTCCAACAAAGTCACACTTACTTAAACAAGACCACACCTCTAAATAGTGCCACTTTCTATCTGCTTTGGGGGGACATTTGTCTTCAAGCCACCACAGAGATCTTCAAAAGTAGCACATTGACAGAATAGGAACCCATTTATTAAATTAATGCTAGTGCTTCATTTAATCCCCCCTAACTCTCTGAAAACACTATCCGGTCTCTTAATTAACCATATTTTATCCAATCATTAAGTTGTAATAATTACTCATTATTCAGCCAGATGGTGGATAATCTTTAAAGTCAGACCAATTATTGGAGAAGTAGAGATAATCAGAAAGTTCTGTGTGAAAAAAAAAAATGTAAACTGCTAGAACAGTGACAGGGAATAATGCCCCAAACCCCATAAAACTGACAGGATTTAAAAATAATTGTATGGGAATATGAAACTAAGTAAATGCAGATGTGATGCCACTAGTGTTTAGTTACACTCTCCTTAATGCTGAATTGTATGTAATCAGCCAATACTTTTACAGATGCCATGTCTATTTGAGCTTTTAAAAAGACACTGGTAATAAACATTTTAAAGGGTTCAAAATTCATACCTGTCTCAGACAATGGCAACTCAAATCCCAAACTTATGTGCAATCTAATATTTCTCACATTCCTCTTCATTGTGGATAGCCCTAGGGTTGCTTGTATTTTGATGCTAATTCTGCTCTACTGGGAAGGGTTGTGAACAAGGAATGGGTCACATACTCAGGTGACTTCTGGTGTACCATACCCTAATGAATAAAGGAGTCAATCACTGGGCCTGGGTCAATAGGTTTGGGACTTAGGAGAGAGATAAGGGCTTTTTGGACTAGGATAGCTACAGGACTAGCACCTTCCAGATTACAGAAGGATTTAGATTTAATCGAGTTTACAAGATTAGGATTCTAGTTGTTACGCAAAGAGATTGAGTTGCCATTGTTTCTGAAATAAATTTGTGTGGTATTTTCCTTCACTCGGCAGTTCGACTGGATTCCAGAGAAAAAGGTACAGATGCAAAGGGTGCGTTTCCCAGATGTGCTCCACAAAGGCCATGGGGGGTTTTGAAGCATGGGGCTGGCATGGTTGTGACCCACCAGTGGGAACTTAGAGAGCTGGGTGAAGAGATTTTGGAGCTCTGAGTAAGAGAATATCCATGAGATAAGAACAGGCCAGCCAACCCATGGGGCAGAGAGTAGTTGGGTTTAGCATGGGAACTTCCTTTTTTTTGTTTTTGTTTTTTGTCTTTTGTTTTTTGTTTTTTTGAGACAGGGTTTCTCTGTGTAGTTCTGGCTGCCCTGGAACTCACTCTGTAGACCAGGCTGACCTCGAACTCAGAAATCTGCCTGCCTCTGCCTCCCAAGCGCTGGGATTAAAGGCGTGTGCCACCGGCTGCATTTTTTAAAAAAAATATTTCCTGCAACACTTCTTCTGTGCATAATGTCAACAGAGCGCTCAATTCACTAGCAAATGAAGGTTTCCCATTGGATAACCTTGCAAGCTTCCTATGCTCTCTAAGAAAAATAAAGTAACCACCTACAAGAAGGCTAATTTTCACGAGACTGGGGGCCCCAGGGAGTTTAGAGGTATCTGATTGGATGGGGAGTAAAGACATCCTTGTGAAGACAGGGGGATGAGGAGGAGGTATAGGATGTGGAACAGTCAGAGGGTAGACAGGGGAGGGGTATAAAATCTGGAGTATGAGAATTTAAATAAATAACAAAAATAAATAAAAATAAGAAGGCTATTTTATGGAAGATGTGTACATGGTAAAATTCCAGAATGTATTTCTTGTGGCTTTTTAAAATCATCCGTGTGTGTGTGTGTGTGTGTGTGTGTGAGAGAGAGAGAGAGAGAGAGGGGGGGGGAGAGAGGGAGAGAGGGAGAGAGGGAGAGAGGGAGAGAGAGAGAAAGATAAAGAGAGAGAGAAAGAGAGAGAGAGAGAGAGAGAGAGAGAGAGAAAGATAGAGAGAGAGAGAAAGATAGATAGAGAGAGGGGGGAGAGAGAGACAGAGAGACAGAGAGACAAAGGAGAGTAGGCAAGACAAGAAATGGATTACCAGGATCTAGAGTGATAGGAAGTTATGAGCTGCCAAGTGCAGGTGCTGGGAATCTAACTCTGTTTCTCTGTTTGAACACTGTAAATTTTTTTCTTTTCTTTTTTTGTTTCTTTTTTTTTTTTTTTTTTTTTTTGGTTTTTTAGAGACAGGGTTTCTCTGTGTAGACCTGGCTGTCCTGGAACTCACTCTGTAGACCAGGCTGGCCTCGAACTCAGAAATCCGCCTGCCTCTGCCTCCCAAGTGCTGGGATTAAAGGCGTGCGCCACCACCGTCCAGCTATAAACTCTTAACAACTAAACTATTTCTCATCCCCCTCTTGAGGTTTGCTAATGATCTTATTGGTAACATACAGAGCATTCCACATTTTTAGTATGGAATCATTTAAATAACTAATGATCAAACTTGGATTCAAGGACTGTGAACTGACCCAGTATTATGGATGTATGACCTGTGCTCAAAAGCTTTCTGTAAAGAAACTATCATAATTAAGTTTTCTATTGTTATGATGGCACATCAAAGCCACAAAGCAAGTTAGAGAAGAGTTTATGTGGTTTACCATTTCAGATTATATTATATCATTGGAGGAACTCAGAACAAGAACTCAAGCAGGATTGAACCTGAAGGCAGGTATTATTACAGAAGCCATAGAAAGGTGCTGCTTGCTTGCTTGCTTCCCATGGCTTGTTCAGCTTGTACCACCCACCATGAGCTGAGCCCTTCCTCATTCATTGACTTCTAATTTAGAAAATGCCTTAGAGCTAGATCTCATGGAGGCATTTTTTCTACTGGGGCTCCTTTCTCTGTGTCAAGTTGACACAGACAACCATCTAGTACAGAAACCATATATTTAGTCTTAGACTCTGCTGTCAGCATGTTGAAATTATTGATGATTTTTTAAAAAATAAAAAGTCTTAATTGTTTTGTTTTACAGTGCGTCTCATGAGTTATATTTCATTTCCTGACTGGACAATATATTTAATTTTTCTGCATTATGGTTTCACTGTTCAAGATCACCAGGAGTTTTTATAGGGAGGGATCAGATGTTTCTAGGCTCTTGGCATCTTGTTCAAAAAAAAAAAAAATAAAGAAGTGTTATGCTCTATCATAAGACCCCCTCCCCGAGAGTCCACCAGGGACCACAACTCTGATGCAAGCACATGAGAGTCTTTATTCAACCTCAAGCCTGGGCCACAAACCTTTCTGATGCGAAAGGATAAGAGAGCTGCCCTGAGGTCTAGGGAAAAGGGAATTAAAAAGAAAAAAAAATGAAAGCAGGGATTTCCAAGCCTTGGAATTTCATGACTGAGTAAGAGGGTAAAGGAATGTTGGAGTTTAAGCTGATTGGTTCACAGCATCTGGTCAAACCACAAGGAGGGACCACACATCTCAAAGAAGCACCATGACCTGGGAACCACTCATGGTTTTTTAGCCCACCGTGTTACTATTGGCTGGCCAAAGCTGTTATGTCTATTTTGTTATTGCCATGAATATCTCATGTTATTTTCTCAGAACTAAAGGGTGAGGGCCAAGTCACTCTAAGGACAAAAAACATAAAATGGAGTCTGAAAAACAAAATGGAGTTTGTTCTGCTACTTTTGATCTCTTCAGAAGCACACACAAAGAGTAAACTACCAAGAAAGGATTTTATTCAGGAGCAAATTGAAAGTACGAGCTAGAAATTCTTCAGGGAAATAGTGAGCTACCTTAACTAAAGTATCCTAAGGGTTATAAATTACACTGGGGCTTCCTTTTACCAAGCTGAAGAGAAAAGGAGAGTTGATTACTAGGAATGAGATTGAGAGTTTACATAAGCTGTGTGTGTGTGTGTGTGTGTGTGTGTGTGTGTGTGTGTGTGTGTGTGTGTATTTCCTATGATGCATCTGGTTTAATCATACGCAGAGTCAATCACAAGATGGTTGTCTACAAAGCATCTTGAATTGTGTGTGAATTCCTAGGAGTTCATTTGCAGACAGGAACTGTTCTAATGAACCCTGTTCTGCTCTCTGGGAGTGTCTCATCCATTATTCTTTAATGTATTTCTCACCAATTTTATGTCCTTGACTTTATTTTTCGTATTGGCAGCTGTGTTATCAGTCAACTTCTTAAAAAATTGAGTAATTAGGGGCCTCTTTCCATTTTTGTTGTTAAAAATTCATTTTTCATATGCTAATTGTGGTTTCTCTTCTCCTAACTCCTTTGAGATCCTCTCCCACCTATTTACCATGGTAAATCCACACCCTACCTGTCTCTCATTAGAAAACAAAATCTTAGACTAGAACAAGGAAGTAGGCTTCAAACATGAAAATGACTTTGAGCTAGGACAGGGAAGTTGGCTCAGATATTTTGGTCATCCTGGTAAGCACTTAGAAACAGTGATCAAGGGTATATTCATAGAATTTTGTTTATTGCCTTGCTGATTCTATGACCATTTGCTTGCTCTTTGACTATTTGCATCTATTGTATTGCTAGTTCCTCAACCTAGAACTGACCTTAATACTTGCATGTAATTTAAATGGTATAAAAGCAAAAAGAAGGAGAGGGAATGAGATAGGGTGTTTCTAGGGAGGGAAAATGGGGAAAGGGGATGGTGTCTGAAATGTAAATAAATAAAATATCCAATTTCAAAAAGAGAGAGAATGGTGAATTAGAAAAAGAAAAAAGAAAACAAACCAAACAGACATCAAAAGAATAGAAATAAGATTAAATAAAATTAGATAAAACAATAACAAACCAGAATAAAGCAAAACAAACAAAGAGAAGAAAACGCCAAAGAAAAAGAACAAGGAACATATATACAAGGCTGAAGAGATGGCTGACTGCTCTTCCAGAGGTTCTGAGTTCAATTCTCAGAAACCACATGGTGGCTCACAGACGTCTGTAATGGTATCCGATGCCCTCTTCTGGTGTGTCTGAAGACACCTACTTTGTACTCATAAATAAAATACATAATAAATAAATAAGTCTTTTAAGAAAAAGAAAGAAACAGGTTCCTTCTGGTCTGGACCTGAGCACTGAGCAGATCCTGGGTGGCAGCTCTGCACCCAATCTCACAAAACTCAGAGGAAGCAGGCCTCTCAGGAGCTCCAACCTGAGCAGTATCTTAGGTAAGGAGACAGTAACACCCGCCCCAATAGGGAGTAACTGGAACCCACTGAAACCCAGGAATTCACTCCTGGCCTGGAGCACTGGTTCCTTCCTGTCTGCACCCCAGCACTTAGCAGATCTTGGGACCCAGCTCTAACCCCAGTAGTAACACACACCCCACACAGTTCTGAAACAACGAAGATAATAGGAAAGACAGGCTCCAGTCAGAGACAGTGAGTGCAGGTAGCACTAAGGAGAATCAGATGGCAAAAGACAAGCACAAAAACATAAGCATCAGCAACCCAGGGTATTTGCCATCATTAGAACCTAGTTCTCCCTCACTAGAAAGTTCTGAATTCCCCATATCACCAGGAAAGCAAGATTCAGATTTAAAATCACTTCTAATGATAATGATAGAGGACTTTAAGAAGGACATAAATAACAATCTCAAAGAATTTGAGGAGAACACAGGTAAACAGGTAGAATCCCTTAACGAGGAAACACAGAAATCCCTTAAAGAATTACAAGAGAAAACAACCAAACAGGTGAAGGAATTGAATAAAACCATCCAGGACATAAAAATGGAAGTAAAAACAATAAAGAAATCTCAAAGGGAGACTACCCTGGAGATAGAAAACCTAGAAAAAGAATCAGGAGTCATAGATGCAAGCATCACCAACAGAATACAAGAGACAGAAGCGAGAATCTCAGGTGCCGAAGATGCCATTGACAATATTGACACAACTGTCAAAGAAAACGCAAAATGCAAAGAGTTCATAATACAAAACATCCAGGAAATCCAGGACACAATGAGAAGACCAAACCTAAGAATAATAGGTATAGATGAGAGTAGAAAACTCCAACACAAGGAAGAAAACTGCAGTCTAGAAAAAGCAAGAAAGTAATCTTCTTTCAACAAATCCAAAAGGAGATAGCCACACAAAGATAATTCTACCTCTAATAACAAAAATAACAGGAAGCAACAATCAATGTTCCTTAATATCTCTTAACATCAATGGACTCAATTCCCCAATAAAAAGGCATAGGCCTTATCAATTTACTCTTCCCCCCCCACCCCTCTTCTAATATCTCAATGCCCATAATCAACTTGAAGAAGTTAGTGAAGAGTTGGCACCCCTGTTCCCTGGGCTTAGCAACTGAGTTGGTTAATATTTGTCTGTCATTCTAGGAAAAAGTAGTGGTTTTGTTGGAACAGGGAGGAATAGCTAGGATTCATTGCATAGCCATAACCTATTGGTAGAAATATGTATAATTGTTGTTAAGATGAAGTTATAATTTTTTAAATGGTACAAAATTTACTTTGATTTCAAATTTAAGGTTTTCATTGGTACGAGCTTCTTATTAATATAAAATTGTGATTAATATTGTTACTCTCATAGGCATTGTGCCTATATAACACATTTAGGAATACAAGGCTTAAACCTAGTCCTACTTTAACTTTTTTAACTGATTTGAGATGGTCAGCTTGTGAGTTAAGGGCCTATAGCAAATTTATGGCTCTGAGTTTATTGTTAGGGTGTTTTCTAGATTTTATTTAAAAATAGCTGAGAGGAGTTAACAGTCCAGATTGCCTTACATGGAGAGTTTTCAAAACGTCAAAAGAATTGATGTTACAAACATTTCTGTATTAATGTTCATTTTGATTAGAGACCTGTCTGCTCCTGACAGCTTCCTGTCTTGAATTTAAGAAGAAATTGAGCATCTTTGGAGTTACTCCAGTTGTGGTGAGACATCCACTAGGCAAGAATTGCCTCTTTCCATCTACAGACAAATTACTGTCCAGGAAAGGACACACTTGCAGAATAGTCAACTGATTATATCTGCCAAGACAGAGTATTCAGCCCTTAATAATTCTCCATCACTAGATCTGTGAGATGATCCTGGGCCAGAAGGCCAAAGACCGGATGCTCCAATGTTTTGTAGTATAGGGACTGTTCAGGTGTTCAGTGGTCTCTATAAATTGTCTAAGTTTTAGAAACTATGCTTTGTGCTCCCCATAATTTCAGTTAATTCAGTCATTCTGGATTTCTGATGGAGTCAAAGACTTATAGTATCATAGCCAATCTCAGCTATTTACTTTGAGAGAAAAGATTTGAGAGGATGGTTTTCAGTTGACATTCATTCTAAAGCCAAGAAAAAAGCCAGGTTCAGAACTAAGTCTTTTAGTTAGGAGAGATGACAGGTTCTGGTTAGTCAACAAAATGATGGACTGGGTATTAGTTCTATCTTTTACCTTACTGATACAAATTGGTATAGTTATGCTATAATTGTATTTTGAGACAAAAGTTTTATTTTAACCGGAAGGGTAATATGTAGGAGGAGCTAAGGTGGGAAGAGTAAGGAGAGGAAGAGGATGAGTAAAAACAGGAGGAGCAGAAGGAAAGGAGGAGCTAGGAGATAGGAGAGGAGAGGAGAGGAGAGGAGAGGAGAGGAGAGGAGAGGAGAGGAGAGGAGAGGAGAGGAGAGGAGAGGAGAGGAGAGGGGGAACAACATGGAGGCAGATGTTTGCATGTCTCTGCCAGTCAAAGATAGTTGGTATATCTAGGTTGGGTATTGGGTTATACTTCTGATTGTATGGGCATCTTGTTATTGAGCATTGCCAAACTTATAAAGGCTTTGATTAACATTCATAAAAAATGTTACTAATAAAAAAAAGAAAAGAAAAAGAAAGAAACATACATAGATTCAGAGATGCATATATTTGAATAAATAGGAATTCCATAAAACCACAAACTGGAAGCCATATTAAATATGCCAAAAGCCTGTAATGTTTTAAAAAGTACCTTAACAAAACAAAAGAAGAGGAACCTTGAAAGATACCTTTGGGTTCATTTTCTGTTGATGATCTACTACTGCTGGGCTTGCGGCTTACCCTTAGGGGTGGCTTGTATCCCCAGTGAGTCTCCATTGAAAAAAACCTAATTTTTGAATTACATGTACTTATCAGTTGAATATAGCTGCTGGGTTATGAATAGGGACTTATGTCCTTTTCCCTTGTCAGCACTGGGACCCATTCTGGCCAGACATGCAGTATTTCAGCATAGTCTCTGTGACTTCATATGCACATAAGTCCTGCTTCATTCAGAAAGCCTTGTTTCCTTTGTTCTCCATCTCCTCTGGCACTTACCTTATTTCTTCTTTAGTGGGTTTCCTGAGCCTTGAGGGGAGGGATGGAGACAGTTCATTTTGGATTGAATAGTCTACGTTTCTCTTGTTTTCTTCATATTGTTTGGTTGTTAGTCTCTCTATTTGTTCTCATTTACTGCAGGAGGAATCTTCTTTGATGATGGCTAAACATACCACTGATTTATGGGCACAGCAAAATGTCATTAGGAAACATTTGATAACTACATTCCTTTAGTAGAACAATAGTATTTAAATTTCCCCTGTCTCTGATCTCATATTCTTGCTTACCGATGTAGTATCTGTAATGGGTTCCATCACATGGAGTGCACCTTAAATTTAATTCAGTGTTGATTGCTTATTACCATAACATTTCTGCCACAATTGTGCCAACATAAACTGAAGGCAAGTAACCATTGAGATTGAAGGATTTGTTACTGGGTTGGTGTTTACCTTTCTCCTTTGGTAGCTTGCAGAGTAACCTCCAGTACAATGAACACTAGTCCTAAGAGGTAAAGGTGTTAGATAGGGACCAACACAACATTCAATGAGTTATGTAGATGTAGGCCTTAATTTTTTCTCAACCCTACTTTTAATAATGGTCTTAAATGTTTTAGCCTCCTTTCTAGCCCACTACCCACCAGAGGTAGTGTAAAAGGAGGTTATTAGGATACAGGGAAAGTGGACCTGCTTGGAAATTGTTCTTTGGAGCAAATCCCATCTGCATTCCCAGGAAATCAGCGATTCAGTTCACAGGTCAGTAACAGTAGCTCGATTCACTTGCAAACACTTTATGGATATACTAGCAGTCCAGTTCAGTAGTGTTGGGGTAGCAGCAGCACTGTCATGATCTAACAGGAACAGACAGGCCTCAGCCAAATCGGCACAAGTCATCAGGAAGGATCAGGACCACCAGGGAGGCCAGGAGAAATTCTCAGCTGTGCCATTCTCAATGAAGCAAAGACCAGCATGTAAGATTAAGAAGTGTTGCAAAGCTAGCGCTACCAGCAAGCCCCCCTTAGAGTCTACAGTCTGTTGAATCCTATTTATACTGCCTCAAGAAATCACATCTTCTCCATGGGTCTTGCCTCACCATGTGTCTTGCCTTAGCATGTAAGTCTGTCTTAACAATACTCCATGTGAGTCTGTATCAGCTGATATCACTCATCAGTGAGCCAGAGTCCAAGGAAGTGTCAAGAAGCTGTCAGCATACCACCAGAAGGTTTTTGGGGGTTTATTGTTTGTGTGTGTGTGTGTGTGTGTGTGTGTGTGTGCATTTCTTCTAAGGAATCATGACAAATGGAGCTCAATGATAGATGTAAGGCAAACCAATACATGCATGTCATTAGTGAAGAATCCTTCATCACTCATCCTATCACATGCCTGCTTTAGCAAAACATCATACTTGTGTCTGCTTCAGTGAAATGTTCCTTCAAGTGTCTGCTTTAGCAAAACATTATTTCACTTGTGCTCACTTCAGGAAAACAGTCCTTCACATGCTTGCCCCAGCAAAATACCATCCAACACAACTTAATTCCCAAAGAACCCTTAAGTTTCTACTTCATTTAGGTTTTGTCATGAGCAATAGGGCCTTATGGTCAATGTGTAGAAATCAACCAATAATCTTGGAAATAGCCTGGGTTGTGTGGGGGTTCCAATGGGACCACTCTGGCCAATACCTTGATTAGATATAACTCATTCCTGTCTCCCAAGTTATTTTGTGATTTCATTTAGATTGCTTTCATACATCGATATATTTTATGAAACTTCTACTATATTAGGGTTCCATAAAAAAGTCATTAGTTTTGACTGTCCCTCATTTATTCCACCCCTTACTCCACCTTTCCCACCCTCCCTGTTTAATCCTGCTATTCCAGGGCCCCACACTCCTCCATCTGTAACCATGTATTCTATTTTCCCTTCCTAAAGAAATAAACCTTCTCCCATTTGTCTCATATTATATACTTAACCTCAGTGAATGGATTGTAGCCTGTTTATTAAAGACTTAACACTTATCATCCACATATAAGTGAATCCACATATTTTTCTTTTTTGACTATGGGTCAGTTACCTTACTCTGAATGACTTTTTTCTAGTTCTATTTATTTATATTTGGATTTATGATTTTATAGTATAAATGTACCACATTTTCTTCATTCTTCTACTGATTGACATCTACACTTCTTCCAATTTCTGGCTATTATATTATATTATTATATTCATAGCAAGAAACATGGTTTAGCTAGTATCTTTATATTAGGATATGGAGATCTTTGGATATATACCCAAGAGTGCTATGGCTAGATTTTGAGATAGAACTATTTCCAGGTACCTGAGTAAGTGACACATTGATTTCCACAGTGGGTGTACAAGTCTGCACCCTCACCAGCAAAAGATAAGTGTTCCCCTTACTCCTTATCTTTGCCAGCATGTATTGTCATTTTCTTTATTGATCTTGGCCATTCTGACTGGTATAATACAAAATCTCAAAATAGTTTTGATTCTCACATTTTCTATATAACTGATAATATTAAACATTTTTTAGGTGCATCTAAGCCACTTGTGTTTCCTCTTTTGAGAATTCTCTCTGTAGTATGTACCCCATTTTTTAATTTGGTTGGGGTTTTTGTTGTTGTTGTTTGATGTTCAATATTTGAGTGTTTCATATATTTTGGATATTAGCCATTTAGTAGTTGTGATGGCTTAAATAGGACTGCCTCCAATAGACTTATATGTTTGAATGCTTAGCCTATAGGGAGTGGCCCTATTAGGAGGTGTGGCCTTGTTGGAGTAAGCGTGGCCTTGTAAAAGAATTGTGTCATGTGGGGGCAGGCTTTGAGGCCTCATATGCTCAAATTATGCATGGTGTGGAACAAAATCTTCTGTTTCCTGCAGATCAAGATGTAGGACACTCAGCTCCTTCACTAGCACCTGCCTGCATGCTGCCTTGTTTCTCACAATGATGTCATGGGCAAAATCTCTGAAACTGTAAGCCAGCCACAGTTAAATGTTTTCTTTTGTAAGAGTTGGCATGGTCATAGTGTTTATTTATAGCAATAAAATCCTAACTGAGATTATATTTGATGAAAGTTTGTACCTATTCTGTAGTGTGCACTTTGTGTAAACAATGGTATTCTTTACCATAGAGAAGCTTTTCAGTTTCATGAGGTCTCATTTATTAATTGTTTGTCTTAATGCCTTAGACATTAGTGTACTGTTTAGAAAGACATTTTGTAGATTGCTGTCTGTAAGCAGGTGAGGGCAGGTGAAAGATAAGGCTAGAGCCTGTATTGGGCAGTGGAAAAATAAGGTAGGCTGAGAGTTTTAGATATGGGTACAGAGAGACAGAGAGGGAGACAGAGATGGAGACAAGATGGAACTATAGGAAAAGAAAACAAACTAGATCCACGAGGCTTGAAATAACCATAGGAAGCTATGGATATCAGAGAAGAGCATAGAATAATATAGGGCAATTTATCCAATCTAGGTGGGCAGCTTGTATCAATATCAACTGAGTTTTGAGTTCTTTGTGTGAGTGTTTTGTGGCTTGAGAATTTACTTTTATAAATCTAACTGATAAATTACAAGCCTCTGGAGTTTTCTTTATATGAGGCTCAGGGTTTAGAGCAAGTCATGGCAGACTAGCTGCAGGGGATGGATGGCTAAGAATGCCATCAGTTCAGCATCAAGGAAACCTTGGAAAGTTAGGCAGACT
Source organism: Arvicanthis niloticus (assembly GCF_011762505.2). Classification (NCBI taxonomy): domain Eukaryota; kingdom Metazoa; phylum Chordata; class Mammalia; order Rodentia; family Muridae; genus Arvicanthis; species Arvicanthis niloticus. The sequence goes on along the minus strand of NC_047674.1, from coordinate 62,000,856 downwards.
GATACAGTGGGATGTCTATGGGGGCAGAGGGACCACTGCTGCCAGACAGTAGCCAGCATTAGTGTGGATTGTTTTTTAAATAACTACACATTAGAGCTTTTCCTGTGTCAATGAGTTCAAGAGTATTCTCTGATTACTCTTCCATCAGGTTCAGTGTGTCTAGTTTTATTTTGAATTCATTGATAAATCTCAATTGAGTTGTATGTAGGGTGATAAGTATGGATTTATTTGGATTCTTCCACATACAGCCATTCAGTTTAACCAGCATCCATTTGTTAAAGATGCTATCATTTATTTTCCCACTGTGTATTTCTGGCTTATTTTTCAAAAATCAGGTTTTTATAAGTCTGTGGACTTAGGACTGAATCTTCAATATGAATCTATGCAACAATGTATCTGGTTTTTTGTTTGTTTTGGTTTGGTTTGTTTTGGTTTGTTTTGTTTTGGTTTGGTTTGGTTTGGTTTGGTTTGGTTTGGTTTGGTTTGGTTTGGTTAATACCATGCTGTTTGTATTGCTACAGCTGTGTAGTACAATTTGAGACTGGAGATGGTGATACCTCCAAGAGTTCTATTATTATTCTGGAGTATTTTACTATCCTGGGTTTTTTGTGTTTCTCTATGAAGATGAAAATTGCCCTTTCAAGTTCTATTAAGAATTGTATTGAAATTTTGCCAGGGGTTACATTGAATCTGTAAATTGTTTTTGGTAACAAGGCCATTTTTGCTATATTAATCCTACTCGCTGGTGAGCAATAGAAATCTTTCAATCTTCTGATATTTTCTTTAATTTCTTTCTTCAATGTCTTAAAATTTTTATTATGCAAGACTTTAATTTGCTTATTTAATGTTTGGTTTGAATAACAATAGCCCATATAGTTAGTTTCATATGTTTAAGTGCTTAGTCATCAGGGAATCCATAACTTGTGAATGATTAACAGATTTGTCCTTGTTGGAGGAAGTATGTTCCCTGTCACTTCTCTGGGTTTTGATGTTTCAAAACCTCAAGTCAGGCTCAGTATCTTTCTCTTTCTGCTTCCTACAGATCTGGATATAAAACTTTCACTACTTTCATGTCTTGCCCCATGTCTGCCTCAATGCTGTCCTATTTCCCCCAGGATGATAATGGACTAAATCTCTGAAACCATAGGCAAACACAACTAAATGCTTTTATTTTTTAAATGTTTTTTAATTATTTTTATTTTTTATTGGATTTTTTATTGGATATTCTACTTTCATTTCAGATGTAATCCCCTCTCCCCCCCAAGAACTCCCCATCCCATCCCTCCTCCCCCTGCTTCTATGAGGATATGCCCCCACCCACCCTCCCACTCCCACCTCCCCACTCACAATTTCCCACACACTGGGGTGTCCAGCCCTCACTGGACGAAGGACTTCCTCACCCACCTATGCCTGACAATGTCATCCTCCCCTTCATATACAGATGGAGTCATGGGTCCCTCCCTATGTGCTCCCAGGCTGGTGGTTTAGACCCTTGGAGCTCTAGTTGGTTGGTTGGTATTGTTGCTCTCCTCATGGGGCCACAAACCCTTTCAGCTCCTTTAGTCTTCTCTCTTACTCCTCCATTGGAGTAAGACCCCATGATAAGCTCAATGGTTAGCTGTGAGCATCTGCCTCTGTATACCTGAGGACCCAGCTATACCACTCCTGGGCATACACCCAGAAGATGCTCCAACATATAACAAGGATGCCTGCTCTACTATGTGCATAGCAGCCTTATTTATAATAGCCAAAAGATGGAAAGAACCCAGATTTCCTTTAACAGAGGAATAGATACAGAAAATGTGGTACATTTACACAATAGAATATTACTCAGTTATTAAAAACAATGAATTCATGACATTCTTAGGCAAATGGATTGAACTGGAAAATATCATCCTGAGCGACATAACCCAATCACAAAAGAACACACATGGTATGCACTCACTGATAAGTGGATATTAACCCAAAAGTTTATTTGTTTTATTTCAACTTATTTATATGGTGGATTATATTTATCAATTTATGTATGTTGAACCACATTTGCATCTTTAGGATGAGGCCTACATTTTTATGTGTTCTTAAATTGTACTTGGAAGCATTTTATTGAGAAATTTTATGTTTATGTTCAAAAGATAAATTGGTCTATAATTCTATTTCTTTGTTGAATCTTTATCTGGTTTAGGTATTAGGGCATCTACACAAAAGAAGTTAAATAATATTTCTTCTGTCTTCATTTTGTGAAATAATTTGAAGCATATTTGTGTTAATTCTTTAAAAGTCAGTAAATTTGTGTACTAAAACCCTCTTGCCTTGAGATTTGAGAAGCAGGATTAGACTGGGAGAATTTTATTTATTACTTCTAAGTGATTATATGTCTGTTTCAATTGCTTACTTGATCTTGATTTACATTTAGTAGGTTGTATATATCAAGAAAATAAGCCCAGCTAGAAGAAGATATCTCACAAACAGGCAACAGGATTTGAGATAACCCCTGCTCCAGTCATTCAGGACCCACATGAAGACCAAGCTGCATATCTCCTACATATAAGTGGGAAGGCCTAGGTTCAGCTCGTGTATGTTGTTTGTTCTTGGTTGGTGGTTCAGACTCTGAGAGTTCCAAGAGTCCAGGTTATTTGATGCTGCTGTTGGTCTTTTTGTGGAGATCTTATCCCATTTGAGCACACAATCCTTCCTTCTATTCTTCCATAAGAGTCCCCAAGTTCCATCCACTGTTTGGCTGTGGGTGTCTGTATGTCTGAGTCACCTGCTTGGTGGAGCCTCTCAGAAGACAAGATTCTTCTGTCTGTAAGCATAATAGAGTATCATTAATTGTGTTGGAGATTGATGATTGCCTATAGGATTGGTCTCACCAGTTATTGTTTGGCCATTCCTTCAGTCTCTGCTCCATCATCATGCCTGCATTTCTTTTAGACAGGATAAATATTGAGTTGAAAATTTTGTAGGTGGGTTGGTGTTGCTTGACTGCCTTGTCTGGCTTCAGTGGGAGAGGAAGTGCCTAGCCTCACAGAGACTTTAACTGCCATGGTTACCATGGTGGTACCAACTCAGAGGAGATACTCCTGTGTCTCAGGTAGGTGAGGCTACTTCATGTAACTACTATAGAAGAAGTTTAGAATCACTCTTTTCTACTTTATCAAGTCTGTTATAAGATATAATTTATCAAGATCAATATTTCAAAAATTATATTTTCTAAACATGCAGTACTATTTTTATTTATTACGTAGCATGATATAAAATGTTGCTAATACAGAGTCTTTATAACAATGATATTTCTTTTTCTCTCAGCCTTCAAACTAGTGAAATGGGTTTGGTTTAGATGGGGTTCTCAGTCAGTGTATATCCCTGATGGTGGCTGTGACAAAGAAGACAGCCTTACTCTTATGTGTGCCAATTTTCTGGGGCTTATGTGGACTTCTAGGCTGCTTCAAATTTCTGGCTATAAATGGCAGTGAACATGAATAGCCAAATATCTCTATAGTAAATAAAAAGTTCTATAGGTTTATGTTCAAATGAGGTTTAGCTGTGTATCAAAGTAGTTCCATGTATAGCTTCCTGAGGAACTTCACACTGATGTCCAAAATGACTGTACAAGTTTACACTCTCACCAGCAATGAGTGTTCCCTTTTTCTCACGTCCTCATCAGTATTTGCTTAAATCTCAAAGTAGTTTTAATTTTATCCCTGAAGGCTAAGGATGTTGAATATTTCTTTATGTGTTCTTCCTCTATTTGTGTTTCCTCTGTATCCCATTCTCTAATTGGCTTGTTGTCATTATCAATAATTTAAGTTCTTTATATGTTCTAGATGCTAACCCTCTATTCATTGTAATTATTGGTAAAGTTCTTTTTCCATTCTGTATGCTGCCACCTTGTCCAAATAATGGTGCCCTTTGTGATAAAAAAAAAAAAAAAAGGCTTTGAAACTTTACGTATTAATTGATGGCCTTAGTGCCTGTGCTATCTGTGTCCTATTCAGAAAATCTTTTGTCTAGTCTGTCAATGAGTACTTGCATAATACATCTTTATCTTCTATCAGACTCAGGGTATCTGTTCTTATCTTGAGGTCCTTGATCCATTTGAATAGATTACAGTCTTATGGGAAGATAAAGGGGAAAATAGAACTAAAAAGAGCTAAATGGGAAGGAGGATGGGAAAGCAAGATTTGCATAGTATCTACATACATCTTCTAATATAGTTAAATTATCTGCAGATGACCTATATAATACAAACACAATTAATAGACTATGTAAATAGTTGACACACTGCATTGTTTAGAACATATAACAAGAACACTTTTTTATATTTGTTTACTAAAAGTTGAGTCTGTTCCTACTTCCTCAGTTTTAATTCCTCATTAGTAGAGTTGACAGAAGTGGACACAATTGTAACATGTTGTAGTCTTCAGCCATAAGGTGAGAGACATAATTGCTATAAGGCTCTAATAGCCCCAAAATTCCTGTTATTAATAGTCCATCTGATTTAAGATAAAGTAGAAATGTTCAGGAGCTGATTGGCACATGAGACAAAGGATTTTCTGAATAGGACAAAGATATCACAGGCACTAAGACCAACAATAAGTAAAATTTCAAAACTTTTCTTTGACAAAGAGCACCATCATTTGGTCAAGGTGGAAGTTACAGGATGAAAAACAATCTTCACCAATATATTGTGCTATCAAATTGTACATGTGAAACTCTTCAAGTGAACTTCAGCATGGCTAGAAATCAGAGAAAGAAACTCAGGATTCAGAAACGACTTTCAAGAATAAGAATAGGCTTGTGAATGGCCAACACATGACTACCCCAATTTGAGTTCCATGGCATGAGAGATAGCCTACCCCTGACACTATTAATGATGTACTTTGATATGTTTGCAGACAGAAACCTAGCATAACTGTCATCCGAGAGTCTTCATCCAACCACTGATGAAAAAGGATACAGACCCATAGCCAAATAATAGACAGAGCTCAGGGAGTCTTGTGAAAGATTGTGGGTTTGGGATGGGGAAAGACTGAAGGAACTGGAGGGGTCAAGGACACTACAAGAAGACCTTCAGAGACAGAACCACTAACCAAAGTGCATGCAGGGACTGGACCTATGCCACCTACACAAATGTAGTAGCTGTGTAGTTTGTTCTTTATGTGGGTTCCTTAGTAATTGGTGTGGAGGCTGTCTCTGACTCAGTCACCTGCCTTTGGATACCTTTCCCTTAGGTGGGCTGCCTCACCTGGCTTCAGTAGGAGAAGATGTACATAGTCCTGGTGCAACCTGATGTGCCAGGGTAGGTTGGCACTCATGTGCCAGGGTAGTTTGGTACTCATGGAGACTTACCTTCTTAGAGAAGGGAAGAGGGCAAAAGAAGGAAGTGATGTGAGGTTGGGACTGGAAGGAGAGGAGAGCAGAAGTCTTCAACCAGGCTGCAAAATGAATAAATAAATTAATGAAAAATAAACAAAAAATGGGCTTATAAGATGAGCAGATATCATCTGGCCAAGAAAATAATGAGGTTGTCCTTTATCAAGAGCCAGTAGTACTATAGGCCTTTGGGAGTAACAGAATTTGTTTGAGGCATAGAAAATATTCCACAAACCAGGGACATAAAAATAAATGAGGCGTCAAAGGATGGATACATGTTTTGAGTGTAGTTAGATTTGTATAAAACTAATGGAAGGTTTTAAGCAAAACTAGCTTTCTGTGTGATTTGAGGAGCCTTTTATAATGAACCTAGTTTCAATTCTGCAACAAGTAACTAGTCTGTATTTAACTGTGCCAAGTTTTAACTTGGTAGATATTTCCTACTGCCAGTCAAGTGTGAGTTTGTCAGAAACAGGATTGGAATTGCAAACAGGAAGGGGAGTGTGCAAATGCCTGGGAGAATTACTGTCATTGGCCAACTTACAGAAGTTGTATGAAAAGATATTTTATGATTTGAGAGTTAAGACAGATTCCCTGCTGATGCTGGATAAATAAAAAGTCTCTATTTTCTTCTATTGGCCCAAGACAAATGCCATTGTAATTGCTAAAATGATTGTATATTGGGTTTAATGCTTCATTTACAAAGATTCATCCTCTTTACTGTCTTAGGCAGATAATTTACTTTTGCGAATGTGGGTCACTGTCATGGGAACTCCTAACCCACAATTTTCTTAGAACACAGCACTCGATTATTTTTTTTACTCTTCCACATAAGGGAAAGAATTGAATCATGGTTATTTAAGCAGAACGTGAAGCAAAGAGAAAGACAAAAACATATTTTCATAATAAAATAAGCTAGTTAGTCAGTTATATGCCTTGTGTTACTTCTCGAGGCTTCTATTTATTGTAAGTTATCTTAACTAAACCAGCATCAAACATAAAAGAGAAACTATATTGCATATGAAGTGAGGGAAAAATAGCATTATTTTTTTAAGGACTCAATATGGAAGAGACCCATTTAGATTTTATACAGTCTATGTTTCTATGTTCAAATTGGGGTATGAGATGGCTCAGCAGCCCACTTCAAACTGTGCAACCTCTAAGTGCCCTGGGAAGAGCTGTCATCCTTGACAACTAAATTCTAAATTGAATAACTTATATAAAAACCCAGATAACCATGATAGACATAGATCAATATCTATTTTCTTTTTTATTTTCAGAAAGAGGTGATAGTAGCATTGGACTTTCTGTCTTTGAAAATGAGCATATTGAAGAAAATACAAAATAAAAAATACAGTTAAGGTTTTTTTTAAAAAGCTTTCTAACCTGTCTTTGAGAGAACTTGTCTTATGTTATTTTAATAAAATATTCCTTGTGATTATTGTCATAAGTATCATTCTCTCAATCTTATTTGCATAAATATGTGAATGGGAGCAGCATAAAAACAAAGATTAATCATATCAGCAAAACATATACCTAGCTTTGTTTACATTGGTTTTATAAATTATGAGCTCTGTTACAAGAATTAAACAGATTTGCTTTGAATGAAAGCCTCACCCAATGGCGTGTGGCTGCAGATGGAGATGGGGTTGTCAACAGGGGATTATGAAATCTGTAGGTCTAAGTTTGGATAGCACCTGATATCTGCAATCTCCTGCCAAGATGAAAGCTGGAGTCCTTGCTGGATTTAAGCGTGAACTTGGCAGCTACTCAAAAGAATACTCCAGGAAAATAAAAATCAATAGCAAAGAAGATACTGTAACTAAGGTAGTATAGCTGAGTCTCTTCCAGAAGATGGCTCAATTAAGTTGTGGCAGATATTATGTCTTAAGACTTGACAAGAATATAACAAAGAAAGATTGCTTTTCTTGAAAGAAAACTAGAACCACCTGTAGGCAATATGATAGCTATTTTTGCTCAATACCCTGTGTGAAACTGGTCCAGAATCCAAAACAGATGTTTAGAAATAAAGCAGATATCTATGATCATGGTGTTGCTGGAAACTTTGTGTAGTGGGATTAAATGGATATTTGGACTTAGTAGCCACTTACATCAAGCCATGCAAAAGCTCTTCTTAAGTTAGAAGAAAACTTACAATAGTTTTAGTATTGTCTTTCACTTCATCCACCAACTCTGCACTTTTGCTAAGCATATTTCTTCTTTTACAAAGGAGCCATGCTACTGGTTCTTGGCTGCTTTCAGGCAGCTAAAGAAGGGAGAAACAACTGCTTTGTCTTGGGACTACAAAGTGGGAAATCTACCAGAGCATGCTCATGATCTACTATTATCCGCAGTGCCATGTCATGCCAAGCAGAAAAACAAAATGATACAGTGATTGCATTTGGGATAATTCTCTATAATATGTATCCTAACCATTCCAAAGGATGTATTGCTAAGATCTTTACTAACAGAATGGTGTGAACACCATTGCCATAGAAGAACTACTGAAAATTAGCATAAGCTGAAAAAAGTAAATAAAAATAAACAGAACGAAGCTCTACAATATTCTTTTTGTGGAGTAGGCACAAAAAAACCCTTTGTTTTGTACAAAATGAAGTGAACTATAAGCCTTTTGTTAATGTATGATGAGAAATTTGCCAAATAGGCCCCTTTATTTTTTCATATGTGTTTGCTGGCTGACAAATACAAAGTCTCATAGTGTAAAGGCTAACAATATATGAGCATAAAATGTCAGTTTTGTACCTTGGCTAATGTTTCAGTCCATTAAAATGGAAGCATATGTAATTTTATTTTTTAATTGGATTTTTATTATTTATTTACATTTCTTACATTTCAAATGTTATCCCCTTCCCCCTCTTCAGAAACCCCCTCTCCCATCTCCCAGCCTCCTGCTTCTATGAGGTGTGCCCCCTCCCACCCAGTCACCCACTCCCGCCTCCCCACCTTCAAATTCCCATACATTGGAGCACCCAGCCTTCACAAGGGCCTCCTCTCCCACCAATGCTTGACAATGCCATCATCTGCTACATATATGGATGGAGTCATGGGTCTCTCTAATATAATTTCATCTCTTTGCATAGCAAGGTACAGCTTGAAGAGAAAATAAAATAACCAGATATGAAACATATTTCACTTGATCTTAGCCAAATGGTTGAGAAACAGTGAGACATATTTCATCTTACCCCAAAAGAACACATAGATCTTCACTTTACCAGGGGAATCATCACATATGAATATGCATTACTTAGAATCCCCATTCAGATAATTGTATCAAAGCATAAAAACTAGGCTTTTATGGAATAGCATACAGTAAAGTTAGTGCAATTCTAAGAGGGAATGTCTTCCAATTTCTTCCTTGGAAAATATGTTTTGTTTTGGTTTTGTTTTGTTTGATTTTCTTTTTAATATAAATTTAAGAAAATGAATAAATAAAAATGAGAAAAGATAGAAATGGTATTATTCACCCATGGGATGGATGTTTACCATCCAGTGTTGACATTAATTGGTTTAAGAAATCTGATAACACACAATTGATGCTGATACAAGATCAGGTCTGCAGTTTGGGTAGGAGGAAGAGGAAGGTATACTTACTGAGATTAGCGTCTTTGCTCATGTTTCCTTAATATGTTCAAAGATGGCTTGTTTCAGGTCAGCATCATTGTCATAATTAACCTGAGAAATAGTAAGTGTCTATGTAGAACATATGTTATGCTAGAAATAGCTGTGCAAGAAATTTTGACTTATATATGTTATAACTTTTACATGTTTTGACTTATACATGTTCTGCTTCCAAGTAGCAAAAAACAAAGTTTGAAAATACATCATTGTGAATGCCTATCTTTTGTTGTAAATTTACTTGATATTGTCATTTCAGTAATTATATTCTTTATAATTTCCAAGCACATTGTAGAATAAGCCATGTATTAGAAAGTGGATCTTAACTCTGGCTCCACAATGTCAAAATAAGACTGCCTCTTGTGTCCCCTTCCTTTAAGAGAAGACATGGGGTGAATGTCTTATAATGCCATTTCTCCATCTCCTTTTAAACCAAATTCTGTGAGTTAGCATGTCCAAACCAGGAGTACTTGCTAATATCTACTTATAGAACTAATTTCCTAAGTCTGTTAGCTCTCAGGAAATGTATTATTCTATTGCTTGAGAAGCTGAACTCTAGAAGCAGCATGTTCCTAACATGTTCCTTATGTGTGGGGAAGCAACAGAAGGCAGCTATCATCCTTGCAGCCATCTTGAGCCATATACCCTGACAAGAGGCTTGTTTACAATAGCCTACAACAGCTGAGCACACTCTGATAACATCTTGCTTTAGATACCCAGGATTTTCCCTTGGGTGTGTGAGACTTAAAGGTGTGTGACTTAAGGGCGTGACTTAGAGATCAGATTTAGAGACAAGGCCTAAGGGCATGACTTAAAGGTGTGACTTAGAGGCGTGGCTTAGAAGTGAGACATATAAAAGGCAAGAGGCAGACAGAAGAGTTCAGTACAACTTGGAGTTAGTTACTAGGCATTAGGTAGAAGACACTTGGACTAGGGAACTCGGAAGAACTAGGTAATAGGCATTAGGCACTTAGCACTTGGAACTTGGAACTTAGAGGCACTAGGAACTCAAGACTTGAGACTTGGAGAAGAGAGACTGAAGAATAAACGGGATTGAATCACACTCTATCTGGTCTCCATTCTTCGATTCCGTCCTCACTCTTTCTCTTGCTGAACCCCTACCCGGGGACTGAAGCAGCTTGGGGCAGTGCGGGCTCTAACACTTAGCCTCCAAGGCTTTTGGCAGTGTGGGTTCCAACACTGACAGAGTGGTCCGAGACATTTTGGCCCCCAAACGGGGACAGCTCGGGCCGCAACACTTATGCATGCACAATGCATGCCAACACCATCTCTGCCTGCTATTCCACAAGTTTGCATGGACATAAAAATGAAACGCGCAAAGGCACTCAGTGTGTCCAGAACACAACTATTCTTATTTGCATCTCTTTGCTTCAGAATCAGAGAGTGTGATCCTGTGATCAATTTCCAACATCTGGTCTCTTACTTAAGCTTATGAAGAAACATTTTCAAATAAGTTTCATCTTCAAAAACGCCTTAAATTATTGACATAATCTGAAATATTTGATGATTTGCTTATGGTCAGTATAAATGTGACACATTCTGATGGAAGAACACTGATGACACCCAAACAGATCAGAATGTAGTGAAAAGAATGACATGGAAAGCAAATGAATGGATTGAAAATAAATAATGAAAAAATATTCATGATAATTATCATCATTTCAACATCTAGAACTCAACATGGTTGATAGAGTTCTGTACACCATTAACAGTTCACTGTCATAAGTGGCTGAAATTCTACAGGAGCAAAATTTTAACTTTTAAGGTTTTTTTCTTTAGTCACTGAATATTTCCCATATTGCCACGTTATTTCACTTGTGTGTGTGTGTGTGTGTGTGTGTGTGTGTAAAATTTCTCAAGTTGTTTATGAGTGATTCTGACTAATTTTTCTGGGCACTGAGCCCAGTTTGGCTTGCTTTTCTCCTTATGCATATGTATCATGTCCCAGATTGCTGAGAGAACAATACTTGCTAATTAGCATTATTACATATATAGAATAGTTAAAGTTGAACAAAAAGAGATGGAAAAATTTCCATAGTTTCAGACGCAGTAGTAGTAATGTAAAAAGTGCAAATGCTTGTGAAGAAATGACTTGAACTACGAGTCTGCCTTTGCCTTTGGGTTGAGTCAGAAATGCACCTCCCAAGATATGTAGTTCAGAAACAAAAAGAAAAATTATTAGTTCCTAAAAGACAGATTTGTTTTAAAAGTGAGCTTATATTCCAGCTCATCCCAACCAAAGAAGCTCTGGTGGCCTAGTTATTACATTACTCTGACTCTACCACCCAAGTGAGAGAAGTGTTCATTAATTTCAAAAGAGATAAACTGCCCTAGAAAAGTATTCAGAGTATTCAGTGTGACCTTTAGTTAAAAATATTAAAAAATTCTGACTATATTCAGCAGGCAGACAGAATGTCCATGGAGAGATTAAAATTCCTTTTATTAGAGACATGAAAAGCAAAATTCATTCCACTGGCCATCAAGAAATTTCCCTGTGGGGTTCTCAAGACCAGGCAAGTACTAGCTAACTAATCAGTATTTTGAACTGAGCTACTCATGTGCTTGACTGCACACACCAAGAGACAGTGACCTCATAATTGAAGCTGAGAGGACTGTGACCTGTGAATACAGTGAATTTGTTCAAAATACCTTGACTGATTTTAATGCAAGTGTCAGGTATGTATAGAGTAGTTCTTCTGTTCCTGTGTACCATATTGTTGACTACAGTGGGAGAAGGTTATTGTTCGGGTGTGTTAGGGAAGATTACTGAATGCTAGTGCTTGGCATAATGGCTATAAATGCCTCCTGGTTTGTTTTTTCCCTGATTTTACACAAGTAAAAGAATAAAAATAGTCCCAATGGAAAAACTCATCCCACAATGTAAATCTTTATAATTTTTTTCAGAGATTTATTATCAAAGACCATGAACTTCAGGATTGCCATGATCCAAGACATGAATAAAGTGTGATCACAAAGCTTGTTTTGAAACATATCAAGAATATTTTAACATAAGAAGCTGAAAATCATAGCCCAGCTATATGAACAAAGAAAATTCTGCTGCCCATGTATCTATGAAGTGCAGACCACCACAGAGATGAAGACCAGTGCTTGCTCCCCTGTGCTGCTGCTGGTACTCTTCCCACATGTGCTCCTCCAGATCTGCTTTGTGATGTGAGACAGCGGCTTTGGTTTCATTCTCACCCCTGTGCAAATCAGATGGCAGGAAAATATGTGTTACCTAATTCTGTAACTGAGTATTATCATTTCATGTGATATGAAGATAAGTTTAGAAAACAAAAAACAACTGGCTTCTTGTGGAGGAAAATAAGAGCAGGTACTAATATGGAAATATGCTCATTTTTCTACAGAGAATTCAGAGCAACTGTAAAGATGAAATTTAACAGAACCTACAGCCCCACACCCAGCAGTACATTCAGCAATATATTGATATATTTGTTTCTAAAATTACCTACATTTTTGTACACAATTTAATCTGCTCTATATTTAAGCTATATGCTCACTTTAATTCACAAGTGTATTCTTGGATAATGTAATTTACTATTTAACATTATTCTATGAAGGCTTTTTATAAGTATCAACATAGTTCTCATGCAAATTCTTCTGACTTAGAGAAAATACTTATCCCAGACACTTATACTCTCTCTGCTTTTAGAAAAATATGTTGAGTGCAAAGTGAATATATAAATACTTAGTTGGCAATAATATGTATTTAGTATGATTTGCTCAGTGTTCTTTGAGCAGCTTTCCTTCAGCATAGCATTATGCAGTGATTGGTTGTTTTTTTTTTCCATGATCTCCTAACGCTAACCTGAATTTTAAATGCTCTTATATTTCTTTGACTAATGTTTCATCACTTATTTGACTAATCTCTATTGGAATTTTAAAGATTACAAATTAAGCTATTAGATACAAAATAACTTCAATGAATATTCTTGAATATAAAGCTTATATCTCTATTTCTTAAATAGTCAAATGCTTTTCAACACCCTTTAGAAAAACAATTCCATTTATATTTGCAACCCAAATCTTCATAAATCTTGGCATTCAAGTTGTTTTATTTTAAATACAGGAATTTACACATGTAGTTAAAGTATTCAAAGTCTTATTATTATATCAAAGAGATCGCTCAACAGTTAAAGTACATTTACTCTTCTTTCAGAGCACCTAAGTTCAATTCCCAGCACCAAATCAGTGGTTTAGAACTTGTTTCATAGTTAATGCTATCACTTAGATCATGTACAAATATTTATATTTATAAACAAATTTAACACTACCTAAATACTCCTTACACAGTTCTGGTAAAGGGTGAAAAGAATGTACTAGCAGGGAGACAGGCTGAAGAGGGTCATTCTCTAGGCACCAAACAATCCTCGCAATTGTGAACCTCCAGAGACTGTAGTTACCTGCCTTGGGCCTGCACAAGACTGTTCCTATTCACAGTCAGAAAAGGCTAATGGGACCCTATCACAAATACCCATTAGAGAACAGATAGCCACTTCAACAAATAGTACTGGCATATTTGTGCATGATCTAAGTGATAGCATTAACTATAAAACTAGGAAATGTGATTAGCCCCCAAATGGCAATTATTCATATATTTTCTTGTCATCTGAATTTTTGTTTTTTTCAGTTGGCAGAGTCACTGACCAAAATGCTAATGAGACGGCATAACACTGTTCCAGCTCTAATGAGATGACAAAGTTCCAGCTTTCAGCAGAGAGATGGCTGGCTCGGGCTGGTTTTTAATAAAATTATCTATACAGCTGATATAACTGTTTAAAAAAGAAAAGAAAAAAAGAGCTTCAGTTTCAAAAGACCTCTGGTTTCCATAGCACCTGAACTCATTTGCACATGTGCTCACACACATACACACATTTTGTTTGTTTGTCTGTTTTTAAATCAATTAGTACCATTAATGTAATAAGGTCTGCTTTCACTATCTTGGGCCAAATATTTTAAGTCAATTCTATATTTTTAACCATTTCTTTTTCTTTATAAAATTTGAAATATCTTGCTTAATGTTTATGCTTTCAAATGAAAGAAGCAGATGATTCAATCAAGATTTCCCACATGGACAGAGAAAATAGACAAATATGAAGAAAAAATTATTAGAGTTTTCTCAAAGGAATGTAAAGGTAAAGAATTACCACAATAAGCTGGCCATTTGCAAGATGGAGAGTCAGGGAAGTTGGTAATAAATCTCAGTTGAAGTTAGAAGCCTTTCAGTACTGAAAAACCTAGGCTAAATGTCCAAGAAACCTTCTCTTCTTTCTCCTCTTCCTTTTTTGTTCACTTTCTGAGGACCACAAAAATCAGAGTAGTCTGCTTTAGATTACATTGTATTAGGATGTTTGGGTTTAAAGATAGTTGATACATCTAGGTTGGGTAGTGCGTTACACTTCTGATTGAGCATTACCAAACTAAAAAAGCCTTTGATTAACATTTTTTAAAAAGTGTATAAATGCAAAAAGGAAAACGGGGCATGGGATAGGGGTTTTCTAAGGGAGGTAGAATGGGGAAAGGGGATGGCATCTGAAGTGTAAATAAAATATCCAATAAAAAATGGGGGAAAAAAAAGAAAATACTGCCTTTTACCACTGGACGGTTTTAGCTCCTTTGTCAAAGATCAAGTGACCATATGTGTGTGGTTTCATTTCTGGGTCTCCAATTCTATTTCAATGATCTTCCTGCCTATCTCTGTACCAATTCCATGCAGTTTTTATCACTATTGCTCTGTAGTACAGCTTGAGGTGATGAATGGTGATTCCCACAGAAGTTCTTTTATTGTTGAAAATAGTTCTTGCTATCCTGGGGTGGGATTTTTTTGTTTTGTTTTGTTTGGTTGGTTGGATGGTTTTGTTTTTTTGTTATTCCAAATGAATTTGCAAATTGCTCATTCTATCTCTATGAAGAATTGGGTTGGAATATTGATGGGGATTGAATTGAATCTGTAGATTGCTTTCGGCAAGATGGCCATTTTTACTATATTAATCCTGCCTGTTCGTGAGCATGGGAGATCTTTCCATCTTCTGAGATCTTCTTCGATTTCTTTCTTCAGGGACTTGAAGTTCTTGCCATACAGATCTTTCACTTGCTTGGTTAGATTCACACCAAGGTATTTTATATTATTTGTGACTATTATAAAGAATGTCATTTCCATAATTTCTTCCTCAGTCTGTTTATCCTTTGAGTAGAGGAAGGCTACAGATTTGTTTGAGTTTATTTTATATCCAGCTTCTTTGCTGAAGTTGTTTATCAGGTTTAGGAGCTCTTTGGTGGACACTTTAGGGTCACCTAAGTATACTATCATATCATCTGCAAATAGTGATATTTTAACTTCTTCCTTTCCTATTTGTATCCCTTTGGGTTTTTTTGTTGTTGTTGTCTAATTGTTCTGGCTAGAACTTCCAGTACTATATTGAATAGGTAGGGAGAGAGCAGGCAGCCTTGTCTAGTCCCTGATTTTAGTGAGATTGTTTCAAGTTTCTCTCCATTTAGTTTGATGTTGGCTACTGGATTGCTGTATATTGCTTTTACTATATTTAGGTATGGGCACTGAATTCCTGATCTTTCCAAAACTTTTACCATGAAGGGGTGTAGAATTTTGTCAAATGCTTTCTCAGCATCTAGTGAGATGATCATGTGGTTTTTTTCTTTGAGTTTGTTTATATAGTGAATTGTGTTGATGGATTTCTGAATATTGAACCATCCTGCATTCCTGGGATAAAGCCTACTTGCTCATGATGGACGATTGTTTTGATGTGTTCTCGGTTACAGTTTGCAGAATTGTATTGAGTATTTTGCATCTATATTCATAAAGGAGATTGGTCTGAAGTTTTCTTTCTTTCTTTGTTCTTTGTATGGTTTAGGTATGTCAGTAATTGTGGCTTCATAGAACAAATTGGGTAGTGTTCCTTCTGTTTCTATTTTATGTAATAGCTTATAGAAAATTGGTATTAGTTCTTCCTGGAAGGTCTGATAGAATTCTGCACTAAACCATCTGGTCCTGGGCTTTTTTTATTGGGGAGACTTTTAATGACTGCTGGTAATTCTTTAGGGGTTATGGGACTGTTTAGATGGTTTATCTGATCCTGATTTAATCTTGGTACCTGGTATCTGCCTAGAAAATTGTTCATTTTATCCAGATTTTCCAGTTTTGTTGAGTATAGGCTTTTGTAGTAGGATCTGATGACTTTTTGAGTTTCCTCAGTTTCTGTTGTTATATCTCCCTTTTCAGGTCTGATTTAATTAATTTGGATACTGTCTCTGTGCCCTCTGGGTGTTCTGACTAAGGGTTTATCTATCTTGTTTATTTTCTCAAAGAACCAGCACCTGGTTTTGTTGATTCTTTGTATAGTTCTTTTTGGTTTCCTGGCTGTTTTGGGTTAGATTTTTGCATTTTGCATTTTCTTTGACAGTTGTGTCAATGTTTTTCATAGTATCTTCTGCACCTGAGGTTCTCTCTCCTATCTCTTGTATTCTGCTGGTGATGCTTGCATCTATGACTACTGATTTCTTTCTAGGTTTTCTATCTCCAGGGTAGTCTCCCTTTGAGATTTCTTTATTGTTTCTACTTCCATTTTTAGATCCTGGATGGTTTTGTTTAATTCCTTCACCTGTTTGGTTGTGTTCTCTTGCAATTCTTTAAGGGATTTTTGTGTTTCCTCTTTAAGGCCTTCTACCTGTTTACCTGTGTTCTCCTGTATTTGTATTTAGGGTTATATTTAGGGTTAGGGATAGGGTTAGGGTTTAAGGGAGTTATTTATGTCCTTCTTAAAGTCCTCTATCATCATCATGAGAAGTTATATCTGAATCCTGCTTTTCTGTTGTGATGGGGTGTCCCGGACTTGCTATGGTGAGAGAACTGTGTTCTGATGATGCCAGGTAACAGTTTCTGTTGCTTATGTTCTTGTACTTGCATTTTGCCATCTGGTTTCTCTAGTGCTACCTGCACTCAGTGTCATTGACTGGAGCCTGTCTTTCTAGTTATCTTGCTTGTGTCAGAACTCCTCACTCTAGCTGCCTCTGTGATCCTGTGATCATGAGATCCTTGGTGGAAGAACTCCTAGGAGTCAGACTGCCTCTGGGATCCTGAAATCCTGTGGCTCTAAATGCAGTGATTCCTCTGCTGCTCTGAGTGCAGTGATTCCTCTAGGATGGTTTAGGATATGGTGTCTTCACAGAGCAGACCAGCTAGGTGTCTGCCCCAGCCAAAAGGACCTTGGCCAGAATTTCTAACCCCTTTTGAAATAACCCTAATAATACTTCTGTAATTTTATAATAGGTATTTCTGCATAGTGGAGTCATCAGCATTGCCAATTGCAAAATGAAAATATGGATGATTCTGAAAATATTGAAAATAGTCTATGTCCTATAGTATCAAACATTCACCCAATAGTTAATTCTGTATGTAAAAATAAACTTTTCCCTCATTAGTGTACAAATTTATTTTAATAATAGTGAATGGTAAAATTGCATCTATACAACAAGATTATGTTTAAATAAAAGCTTCATGGTTGGTTATCAATTCATTTTTATTTGATTATCTATTTTATGTTACATAAATATCCATTGGGTGTAAAAGAATTGCAAGTTGAGAACATTCAAGATGTGTTGACTCACTGCATCAAACATGACATTGTATGCCACAAATATGGACAATTAGTCTTAGTCACTGTTCTGTTGCTGTGAAGATGCAACATAACCAAAGCAAAAAAGGGGGGAGGGGTGTTTACAGTCTCAGAGGTTCATCCATTATCATCATTGTAGGAAGCATGGTGGCAAGGAAGTAGACATGGTGCTAAAGAAACAGCTGAGTGTTATAAATCCTCTTCCATAGGCAGTAGGAATAAAGAAACTCTGGGCTCTGCATGGACTTTTGAAACCTCAAAGAGTAATTGAGTGACACACTTCCTCCAACAAGGTCATCTCTCCTAATCCTTCTAGTCCTTTCAAGTAGTGCTCCTCCCTAGTGATTAAGCATTCAAATATATGAGCCTATGGAGACAATTCTAACTTAAACTACCATAAAACCCATTAATTGTTTTAAATATAAATTTGAAAATACCATTCTATTCTAGAAATGCCCTAACATACATATGCATAAGTAATACCTACTATTATCTGGGTGTCCTCTCATCAGTCAAATTGATATGTAAAATAAGCTGTTACTGTAGTCCAACCTGTTTACACTAACCATTTCAACATCATCTTCCACTCCTTAAATACATCATTAAATATAGGTTTTCAGGTCATTTTTCTTCAGTGCTATAAATCAAACTCAGAATTTTGTGCTTTACCACTGAACAACATCTCCAAAACCCTCTACCCTCTTTGATTCCAGTAGAATCTATTGCTTCTTCAAAATAAGATATAATTGGCTCACAATCACTTGTCCAGTGGTCTCACATGATAGTTCTTCTTTCCCTCTGCTTCTATTAATCATATCGAAGATTTTGCAATCAGGAGAAGCCATACAGTTGGCTGACAGTATGAGGTGTAGACTCTATTGGAGAAATAATAATAATAATAATAATAATAATAATAATAATAATAATAATACCTCACAGGAATAAGGTATAGAAAGCTCCAGGGATGTATTCTACTAATTTTAAAGTCTTGTTTTTTCAGTATACAATTTTTCCACATTGTTATTACTACACATATATGTACATAGATTTACAAATACAATTGCCTGAGTCCATTTGGTAGTGATTGTATGTATACAATTTCAGGGCTGACACCTTGATGTTACATAGCCAACTAAAGGGGCTCACACCTCTTTCTTACATCATTTGCCTATAGTTCTTTGTCCATGGGTAGGATCCCTATGAGATTTTTCACTTACCTTACTACTAGTGCTATGCTTGTTCAGCTCTCTCTCTCTCTCTCTCTCTCTCTCTCTCTCTCTCTCTCTCTCTCTCTCTGTGTGTGTGTGTGTGTGTGTGTGTGTGTGTGTGTGTCTTCTAAAATACTAGATATCCATATGGCTTTTTCAAATGCCTTTTGTTAGTTCTATACTGCCTGCACTGCTGTTTTGTTCTTAATGGGAAGATCAGACTTACTTAAAAGTCCTGGAGCCTGTGAGTTTTGCTGGATGCAAACAGAAATTAAGGTAGAGAGGGGAGATATCTATGTTCTTCCTACTGTGGTCAGGCTGTAAAGTTGGGCTTTAGATAAGTATTTGGTTATTTTTCTTCCTGAAAAGAATGACTTTCTGTTTTGTGTTTCAAGTTTTTTTTTTTAAATTTTATATTTATTTGAGTTTATTTTCTCTCTGGGCCTGTTTAAAACACTGGCATTCTTTTCTTTCAAAGAAAGCACCCATGTAGAATTAAAAACAGAATTTCTCACTATCTATGCTTTTTTCTGGGCACCATGTGTAATACTAATTTTGATAATAAAATTGTTAGGGTTTATTTGGCAACTCATGACTTCCTCACTATGGAGAAAAATAATTGGTTTACATGGTTATATGGAATAGAAATCTGAGTATCTATGTCTTTGTTTCTAGTAACTGTTTTTTCCTGACATGGTAAGAAGTTATGTTTAACCTCCTTATCTATCCATGGACAAGAACATCTAAATCAGATCCCCTTATTTAGATATATTTGTTATAGTTCATTTTGAGTGCCCACCTCTAGATGAATCTGATATAAAGCTCTTGTCTCAAACCATAGATTAAATTTTGTTATCATTTTTGACTGATAGAAATTCCATGCTCATATTTTGGCACTTGAAGATTTTATTTTCTTACCTCTAAACTCAACTTACAAAGACAGCAAAGCAATTCTTTTACACCCAATGGATATTTATGTAACATAAAATAGATAATCAAATAAAAATGAATTGATAACTTTGCTGTCTTTGTAAGTTATACTCCATGTCTCTTTCTAAGTTTAATATGAAGATGCCACCCAGCATACAGGTTGACATGCTTCTTATTTGTCGTGTTGATTTAGCAGCTCCTGTAATATCCTTGACCATGTGGGAGAAACAGCAGGATGAGGGCAGAGACAAGACACCCAGTAAGCTAATGAAAGAGAAAGGAGAACAGACAGACCAATGTATGCCCTATAACTTGTCACAGAAACCCCTTTGCAGGGCTGATGAGATGAGATGTCTTAGTTGCTACATTTTGCTATTCAAGCATAGAGTTTGGGTCCTCAGTGTTCATGTAAAAGCTAGATGTGTGGCTCACTTAGTAAACTTAACATTGAAAGTAGAGGCAGGAGGATGGAACTGTGAATTTCACTTTGTAGCGAGGTTGGATGAATACCAAATTTAGCAAGAGACTGTATGCAAAAAAAATTAAAGTAGAAAGAGAGCAATAGAATAAGATACCAGACATTGACTTTTAGCCTGTAAATATTGGGCTAAAAGAGAGAGAGAGAGAGAGAGAGAGAGAGAGAGAGAGAGAGAGAGAGAGAGAATATTCTTTCCTTCTAAACCCCCTATCAATGGAAACATTGGTATTGGCAGTGCACAATCGACCTTTACTAAAAAAGACTTTTGGAAGCATGTGAGATCATTGATGGTATGGAATGCAAAACACCTAGTAGAGTAAATCAATCATTAGCTCTATGGTCATTCAAGGTGAAATTAGCCTGAGAAGGCTGTAGGAATGCACTGCATGATTTGTGGAGGTTAAATTTAGGAAGGCTCCTGTTGTGGATTTTATGTGTCTGATAGGAACAAGAGGAGAGAAATGAAGTACTAAATGTATTGGGGCTACTGCCTGAGAGGCATAGTACACTAAGGTTGAAGGCCAGAAACATCAGATTTGTATGAGGCAGCAATCAAAATGTGTACTGAATATTGATACACAATATCCAGTAGGACTGGATTTGTAGAAAGATATTGTATAAATTGTTTTTGTCATGGAAAATCTTGGTTTCTCCATCTATGGTAATTGAGAGTTGTGCTAGGTATAGTAGCCTGGGCTTGTATTTGTGTTCTCTTAGGGTCTGTATGACATATGCCCAGGATCTTCTGGCTTTTTATCATCTCTGGTGAGATGTCTTGTATAATTCTATAGGTCTGCCTTTATATGTTACTTGACCTTTTTCCCTTACTGCTTTTTAAATATTCTTTCTTTGTTTTGTGTATTTGGTGTTTTGATTATTATGTGATGGGAGAAATTTCTTTTCTGGTCTAGTCTATTTGGAGTTCTGTAGGCTTCTTGTATGTTCATGGACATGTCAACTTATTTTAGAGTTAGGTGATAGAAAAATGAACAGGAAAAGTGATATTTCTTCCAAAGGTTTGAAAATATTAGAAATTAGAGTGCAGTCATCGTCTTGTAGGTTCCACACAAATAGATCAGCCAATGGCAGATGGAAGACATTTGGAGAAATGAATCTGTATCAAATTGAGTAGTTATGAATAACTTTGTTACTATTTCACAAACAATACAGACTAACAACTTTCTATAACATTTACTTATAGTTACAAGTAATTTAGAGAGTATTTAGAATATATGAAAATTTTGCTTAGGTTTTGGAGAAACAATATACAAGGAACTTGAACATTAGATGTTGCTATCCTCATTGGTCCTGGGACACTATTAGGCACACACACCAATGGGCAACTAGAGCTAACAAAAGAATTGAGAAAAGGGCATTGTTTCTGTACTCATAACAAGAGAGAGAGAGAGAGAGAGAGAGAGAGAGAGAGAGAGAGAGAGAGAGAGACTTTAAATTTATAATGAAGAAAATCACCATACCCAAAGGAAAAACTAGTTTTATGTTATTTCTAATATTTGATATTTTAATGTGTATATATGACCTGGATGTCTGTACATCACATGTGTGCAGGAAGAATAGCAGTGTTAACAATCATCAGGCCATCTCTCTAGCTCCCTGGGATAATAATTCAAAACACCTTAGAAAGTTCTTTTTTATAGTATTCAAATCAACTAGTATGCTGTAACACTTCCAACCTAAACAATAATGTTCCCAGACACAGAATGAGTTTTAAGTTGAGATTCCCTACCCAAGATTTTACCAGCAGAGATGGGATGTTTATTTCTTTTTGTTTGCAGAGGCTGAATTCCAGAACTGTAGCAGATAGCAAACTCCACAAATGATCAAGTTTTCTGCATGTGCACAGAACTTGCATAGTCAAAACTCTCTTGAAAAAGAGCTAAAACTGGTCCTGGGTGAGGGATGGGATGATACATTATTCTCTTGAGAATCTAAAAGACAGAGGAGTCAGGAATTAGTGCCAGGTACTCTGCTGATCAAAAGCACATAATGAAATATTAACAGTTTAAAGTTGCAGACATTTAACAAAGAAGAAAATGTATCTTTATGACCTTTATCAACTACAATGTCATCATGTAAAGTTCAATAAGAAGCATGGTGAAAAGAATATAGTTTCCATGATTGAATCTGGTTACTTTTGAATATGTTTACTTGAAACAAGATTTAAATCTGCTCAAATTAAAGGAAATATTAAACAGTTGAGCTTTTAGAATTGATTAGCTCAATTTTAATAATTTTTAAATTTTTCTTTTGTTTTTGAAACAGTCTTGATACTTAATTGAGGAATTTGAGATCTGGCTGCCTCTGCCTCCTGAGTACAGGTATGCACTACCAGCCTGGACATTTTTGCATTTTTTAACATTGACTTTATGTATCCATATAGCTTTACACAAAAGGCTGGTATAATAAAAGATATGCCTCCTATCACAGTAGGCTAGCAGGTGCAATCCTGCATGCAAGATGAACATGGAACCAACTGACTAAACTTACAATAGAAATATTTTATATTAATATTTTATATTTTAGGTCAATATTTCATAGACTGAATTTATATTTTACCCAAATGTCTCTTAGATAAACTTATCTATATAGAGAGGGAATGAGAAACTGAGACTTTCAGGACTGCCTATATGTTTGTGCATGGTCCTCAGTGCTTGACTTTTGCATACACAGCTAATGAGAAAGCTTAGTGACAATGACATTTAGTGGCTGATACTCACCACATGTGACACAAGGGACACTCAGCCACTTTCTACCCTACGTGACTTTGAGGAAGAAATTTAATCTCTGAGTTACTTCTTTTGTGTAAAAGAAACTAGTGACTTTTATCTCTGAAGACAAATGAGTTGTTTTATAACTCTCTTTTTAATTAAAAAAAAAGGATATAAGTATTACTTATGCCCATCTCCTCTATGTTCCAGTCCATACCTATACATTCAATCCTGAATCCTTTTTATACCTCCTGGCCACTTCTCTATCTGCCTCACTGGAGGCCTTTTGCATCCCAGGACTACAAGTTGAGATACCCATACCCCAATCCCCTGCCTGTTGGGCCCCCACAAACATAGCAGACATGAAATATGCCCCATCCCCATCTTCCAGTCTGGAACCCCATTGGCAATCCAAGATATGCACCCCACACCCAGAGCCATACTTCACCTGATTCCCTACAGGCCTGCTGCCACCCAGGAGAACCAGCTCTACCTGCTTCCTTAGAGGTCTGCTGCCAACCTAGACAACCAGAGGCCCTTATCACTAGGTATCACCAACTCTACATACAGTACAAGAGGCCTGATCCTACCAGGAACTACCAAGACAGCCAAGGGCCAAGACAACCAGATGGCTAAAGGCCATCCCAAGAACAGAATCAACAAATGCCATGACAATATGGCACCATAGAAAACCCAGTTCTCCTACTACAGCAAACTATGGCTGTTGTAAAACACCTGAAGAGCAAGATGATAAAAAGCCTTAAGAGAGAAAATAAATAAATTCTTTAAAGAACTTCAAGAAATAGAATCAAATAGGTGGGGCCTTTAAAGGTGAAACAAATAAATATAAAGAAATAGAGGAAAAACCAATTAAACAGGTTAAGGAAATGAATAAAACTGTTCAAGACTTAAAAATGGAAATGAAAGCAATAAAGAAAATGACACACTAACTAAAAGGCAGAGAGACATTATTCAAATTAACAAAATAAGAAATGAAAAGAAAAATGTAACAGCAGACACTGAGTAAATTTAAAAACAAAAAAATCATTAGGTCTTACTTCAATAGCTTATACTCCATGAAGTTGGAGTTGGAGAACTCAAGATTTTATAAACCAACAAATCAAATAATCAAATTAAATGATAGGGTATAGAACTAAATAGAGAATTCTCAACAGAAGGATCTCAAGTGGCTGAGAAGTACTTAAAGAAGTGTTCAATGCCCTTAGTCATCAGGAAAATGCAAATATGAATGACCCTGAGATTCCATCTTATAACCATCACAAAGTCTTAGGTCAAAATCTCAAGAAACAGCACATGCTGGTGAGGTTGTGGAGCAAGAGAAATACTCCCCCATTGTCGGTAGAAGTGCAAACTTGTACAACCACTCTGGAAATCAATCTGGTTGTTTTGCAGAAATTTGGGACTAGTTCTACCTGAAGACCCAACTATACCACTCCTGGGCATATACTCAAAGGATGCTCCTCCATACCTAAGGAAAACATGCTCTGCTACATTCACAGCAGCTTTATTTGTAATGGCCAGAAACTAGAAACAAACCAGATGCCCCTGGCCAAGAAAATAGATACAGAAAATGAGATTCATTCACACAGTGAAATACTATTCAGCTACTGAAAACAAGGAAATTATGAGTTTTGCAGGCAAATGAAATGAAACTAGAAAATATCATCATGAGTGAGATAACAAATGACATGCATGGTATGTACTTACTTATAAGAGGATACTAGCCATGAAGTTTAGCATACCCACACTAAAATCCACAGACCTAAAGGAGCTAAACAAGAAGGAAAGCCCAACTGAGAATGCTTGAATCTCACTTAGAAGGGAAAATAAATATTCATAATATGCAGATGAAGAAGAGAACTAGGTGGGAGAGGGAATTGGAAGGAGAATGGGTTTGATTCAGGTGTGGGAAAAGACAGGAAAGAGGGCCTGAGGACAGGAGAATTAATGGAAATCGGTGGGGTAGAGGACTTGGTGGCATCTCCAGGGCATGCCAGAGACCTGGAATGGAAGCAAAGTTTAAAAGGGTGACGGTAGGTAAGACTCCTAGAAGTGCAATATATAACCTGAAGTGGCCACTTCTGTAGCCAGGCAGAATCCCCAGTGGAGAGATAAAGACATCAACTAAACCACATGTTTACATTACAATTCACAACAGTGGCAAAATTATAGTTATAAAGTAGCAACAAAATAATTTTATGGTTGGGGGTCACTACAACATAAACAACTGAACTAAAAGGATCCACACCAAATTTGTTCTGTCTACAAGAAATTCAGGGACAAAGATGGAGATTGAGGGAATGACCAACCAATAACTGGCCCAACTTGAGACCCATCCCATGGGTAAGGACCAATCAGGACTTGATATGCTAGGGTGAGGGGATACCCAGGGAAGGCCTCCATCTTCTCATAGGAGAAGGGGAGGAGGAGGGAAGAAGGGACTGTGTGATGGGGGGACTGGGAAGACAAAGAAGCAATTGGGTTGTAAAGTTGTAATTGATTAATTAATTAATTAATTAAAAATTTAAAAGTAATACTTACACATACAAGAAGTGGAAGAATATTCAACATGGAAAAGCCAAATATAGCTATAGAGAAGCAGTTCTCAACCTGTAGCTTCCAATTGTTCTAAGGTTGAATGATCCTTTCACAGAGATCACAGATCAGATATTGTGCCTATCACATATTTACATTACAATTCATAACAGTGGCAAAATTATAGTTATGAAGTAGCAATAAAATAATTTTAATGGAAGGGGGTCACTACAACATGAAGCACTGAATCGAAGGGTTCCTGCATTCAGACGGTTGAGAACCGCTGCTATAAAGGATGTACAAACTGTGTATAATAAACACTCTATATGCTTTGGCAAAGTGAAAAATTACTTAGTTTAATAAATCCAGTGAAACGTATGTCTTAGTATCCCCCATTTGGAAACTCAGAATATTTGTGGTTGATGAGATTCTATGAGGCAGTGCAACTCTTCTGCTTAGTTTTACATTTCACTTTTACTTTGTTAAAAGGATGAAGGGGCTCTTTCCATTATGCTTTACATTTTTACAAACTAGACATACCCAATAAAACCACAAACCTAGGATAGAAAAATTTTTTCTTTATGATATCATAAAAATAAAATAACAATTATATTGAGTCTCATTTTATTTACCCATGACGCTAGCTCTTTAATCACACTTCATGAATCTATGTATTATCATTTATTTTTCTCTTTTCATACCATTTATTTTTCATGTGAAAGCCACATATTCTCCACCTTTGAAGGGTTATTACTTCTTAGAAACCACAATTACATCATGCGTAGTTGGAAAAAATCCAGCCTGTCTGGATAAGAAATTTACAATGGATAGACCAGTAACACTTCAGCAAGCCACAATGTTACACTCTACAGAATGTTCATGCCAGAGTGAGTGATACATTTGGGAAAAATACAGGGTTTTCCTGTGGCCTGGTGACAAATTTTTATTTACAGTAGACTCTTTTCAGCCATGAACTGGCTCAGCCCTTGTCAAGATTGGAATATAAAGAAGTTCTTTAATAGGATAGAAAGTTTCAAACATCTCAGTCTCTGGCCTGCATATATTTGCTTTCCAGATCATAAAACCAACACAAATAATTCAAGCCCAATTGGAAAGACTGTAACTCACAGTTCACCAGCAAGCCCCATGGCTAATCCATATTTTATGGGATGTTCATATTTAATGAAAAGGGAACCATATTCTGTTTTAGAATGAAATGAAATGCCAGTTGCTCTGTAATTAAAGGGAACGGGCTACCCTTTGCTGTGCACAATTGGCTTCAGGTGGTAGCTCTGTACAGAGAAAATGCTGTCATTGTTCCTGTAGCAGAAAGCTAGGGGTAGGAACTATGCTCACAGCCAGCCTTTAAAAACACCTGTCAGGCCCGGCAGTGGTGGTGCACGCCTTTAATCCCAGCACTTGGGAGGCAGAGGCAGGCAGATTTCTGAGTTCAAGGCCAGCCTGGTCTACAGAGTGAGTTCTAGGACAGCCAGGACTACACAGAGAAACCCTGTAACAAAAAACAAACCACAAAAAATAAAACAAACAACAACACAACCACCAAAAAAAAAAAAAAAAAAAAAAAAAACCTGTCAGCAGCTGCAGACTGCTCATTCCCAGGTCTGCCTCAGTCACCAAAGAGGTCAGAGAGGATGCTTCTGTCACTTCTGTCATCATCAGCCAATTTGTATGTTCTTGTGTTGCACATTTGAACTGAAACATCGGGCAGAAGTGAGCATGACATAACTGGTGGTGGCATGTAAAAAGAAAGAAGGGGCCATTGTAACCAGATTCTCTCAGTTCTAAGATCTCAAGAAATAGACTGAACCTACTTGTCTGTCTTGAGTGTCCACAGAGAGAACCAGGTTCTCATAAGAATCCTGATTCATAGGCTGCCTTCTCAGGAGGACCCCCATACCATAGACATTGTGTATGGTGCCTTCCCAGAAAGAGCCCTGGGATATATAATCTCTGCAAAAATTCCCAGATCAAAGTGTGACAAGTCATTTTTACCTGGCCATGTTTTTGTAAGCAAATGACTACAGGGCTCTGGAGAAAGGTGCTACAGAAGGGCGATCTTTCTAGAACAACTTACACACAGGTACAGGTGAGGGACGATACTCAGGAAATGGAACAAAATACAGAACTCACCATAGAACCTTGGGATTGAAGAATAAAATATCAACTTATATTAATTGCACACATCATTGATGGTTCTGCCATAAAATGCCAGATATCAAATAGTTGCATATGACTGACCTGTATATAGTGCACATTAAAATGCTCTTATTGAGAATTCAAACTCAAAAAAGACTGAAAGAACAAATGTCAGAGTAAGAATGTACTAGTCATAGTTTTCTGGAAAAAAATATATATTTCTCATAGAGTCTCTCTCTCTCTCATATGTGTGTGTGTGTGTGTGTGTGTGTGTGTTATTAAAGTGGTATACAGGCTGTGATCTGACTAGACCAACAATGGCTGTCTCACCACAAAAAGACCAAAAAATTTGTCTTTTTTCAGTCCATAAGGCTGGATGACACAGCTAGTCTTCAGTCTATGTTGGATCCTGAGAAAGTATGTTCTAATACTGGTGAAGGAATTCCTGGGCAGTGGGCAGTGAGAGTATAGGCAAATAGACAAAAGCGATTCTTCCTTTTTCTTCCATGTTCACTTCTTTGGACTAGACCAGGAGGGGTAGTCCACATATAGAAGGGGTCTTCTCACTTCAAATAATCCAATCAAGAAAAGTCCTCACAGGTATGCCCAACTGCTTGGGTTTTAGTTTAGTCCAGATTTAGTTTAGTCCAAGTTGACCACTGAGATTAGCCATGACAAAGAGAGAGAGGGAGAGAGAGGGAGGGGAGGGAGAGGGGGAGGGGGAGAGGAAGTGAGAGAGAGAGAAGGAGGGAGGGAGGAAGTGAAGGAGGGAAGGAGGGGGAGGGGAGAGGGAGAGGGAGAGAGTCATTGTGGCTAGGAAGGATGGAGAAAAAACGTGCACTGAAGACACATAGCATATTCTCAAGCCTATCAAAATTCTTGTACATTGATATCTTTAGAATAAATATAGCCACTAATCTTCAATGGCTTTAAAGAAACTGAGTCACCCTACTGTTTTCAGTCTGTGCATAATCTTTGGAGTTTAGAAGAAAACCAGGGCTGCATTGGCAGGAATTGATTGGGAGGTCAGATGGACAGAGACAGGCAGACCAGCTTGGGGAAAAAAGCAGGAGGGTGGTTGTATAATAGGCAATTCTTAGTGCTAGCTGTATAGTGAGAATTTTTTTTAAAGTATGAATACTCAGTCATGCAATCTCTAGAAGGAATAAGGAAAGTATTTAAGCATGGGCTTGGCTCACTGATAATTTTATCCAGTATGTAAGATATATGGAGACTGGTTCCACTCCTAACAAGCCTCATGGTAGAAGGCCAATATCTAAACTTATAAAGTACCATTTTACAGCCTGCAAAATGACAACTCTTGACAGCAATAAATAAATGTTTCTTAGAGGATTTCAGAGAGAAATGAGTGAAGGGGAACAGATGTAAGGAAATATTGGCAAGTGCTTCTAATAGACAGAATCATTTAATGACAGAAGCAGAAGACAGGCCACTCAGCCACCAAGGAATACTTTGGTTAAACTGTTGTTAGTTAAATTAATCTTTGGGTGAGGGCCAGATGGAAAAAAAAAGCACCTTTTATGGTTTTCATCCCTAGATTTGACATTTGTGTCCAAGTTGTTTTCAAGGGAGACATGTAACACTAACGACAACATTTTGAGCAAATTTTCTAAGCAATGACTGGCTTTTTCTGAAAGTTTTCCTCTACTGCCCTCTACTGGATAATGGAAACAAAACAGAACAAATACACAGGCAATCAGTTTAAACTGGAAGCAAGCAAAAACAGAAAACTCCAGGAAAGACAGACAGACAGACAGACAGACAGACAGACACACACACACACACACACACACACACACACACACACAGACAGACGCACGCACGCACACGCACACATGGTTGTTGAGTGTTTCAAAAACAAACAGCCTATACTCTTTTGCTATTATGTATTTAGTCTAGTGGAGAAGTCACAAATAGAAGTGTAGATACAAGCACGAGACTCCTGAAACACATAGAAGGAATGTGAGTGTAGGAAAACACATGAAGTTTCCACAAGCCAGGCTCACAGAAACAGACATTCTACACCAATATTTCTAGAAGTCCCAAAGGCATAAATACATTGTCAACTGATACCCCTCATCTGAAGAAGAGATAAAGAAAATGTGGTACATTTACACAATGGAGTATTACTCAGTGGTTAAAATTAATGACATCATGATATTTGCAGTCAAATGGATAGAACTAGAAAAATATCCTGAAGGAGGCACCCCAGGACTTTAAAGGCAAATATGTCAAGTATTCACTTATAAGTGAATATTCTGTTAAGTAAATGATACTCAAGTTACAGTGTATACACTCAGAGGGGTTGAATAAAGAGGAGGGTTATAGGAGAGAAGCATTGTTCTCCCATGGATTTATGGGAAATTAAATAGATTGTATGGGTGGACCTGTGTGGGGAGAGTATGAGAGTGTGAAGCCTCAGGTTAGGGTGGAAGGAGAGAGTTAGAGAAAAGACAACTGGAATTTAGAAGTATTTGGGGGAGGGGTTTGGAAACCTAGTGCATTCGAAATTTCCTAGAATCTATCAGAGGGATGCTATGCAGAATTCTTAAGAATGAAGGGCACAGAGTCTTAGGAGTCTAAGCTGGTCACATTTTGTAGCAGTCAAGACTTCCAGTGGTGGGAATGCATTACCTTCATTTGAGTTTTTGGCCAAGGAGGTCCTGTGGGAATCACTAAACAACCCAAACTGATGCTAGGAGAGAGGTTGCTCTCTGAACACTAACAGTGGTGCCCCATTGTCCTGAACAACTTCCACATGGTGAAATCTAGAGAGGTTAAACTGGTGTTGGCTTGCTGCCCTCACCCCTATTTTTAGTCTCTTTAGCATGACAAGGCACTCTGCAGGTTATAGGAAGAGAGAACCTGGACACCAATCCAGCCACAAAACCCTCCACATACAATTTTTCTGTCTGTAATATATGCTGGGGAAATGGTGATTCAGACCTTATAAAGAGTGGCCAGTCAATGTTTAGTTTGACACCCAAGCCAGGAGAGGGAGTCTATACTTTACACTGCCTTGATGCCTGGATGGGCAGAATCCTGAGACTCTAGGACCAGAGACCTAGGGTAGAACCAAACATTGCTGGTCTTTAAAAAGAATTTGTATGATGATTCCTAAAAATATTGTTATACTGATAGATCACTACCTTGTCCAGTCATCATCTAAGTAGCTTCCTCTGGTAGCATATGGGAGCTGATGTAGAGACCTACAGACTTTATTCAGAGAGGGGGGAGGGAGAGGAGGAAGAGGGAAAGAGAGAGAGAGAGAGAGAGAGAGAGAGAGAGAGAGAGAGAGAGGTTTCCATTGGGTCCCTCCCCCTGGAGATCTGGGAGCCCCACAGAGGAGGGGGAGGAAAGACTTTGGGAGTCAGACAGGAGAATATGGCGCAGTAGATCAACTAAGCAGGGCTTACATGGGCTCACAGAGACGGAAGCAGCAAGCTCAGGGCCTGTATGGATATGTACCAGACCCTCTGCATATATCCTATGGCTGTAAGCTAGGTAATTTGGTGAGACCCCCCCAATAGTGGGAGCAGTTGTGTTTCTAACTTATTTGACAGCTACTAATGTACCATCTCAATGTGAAAGGTTTCACCTTGTCTTACTTTATCTTGTTTTGCTTTGTTTTGCTTTCATCTCTTGGAGGCCTGCTCTTTTCTGAAGAGGAAACAAAGAGGGAGAGTGGTGGCTTGAGCTAGTAGGAATGGAGGGAGAAGAGACTGTGGTTGGAATGTGTTGTGTTTTCAAGAAAAACAAACAAACACATAAAAACTCACATGGACACTGATTTCTGAATCACCCATGAAGAACTGTAGTAGTTAGAATTCAAACAACTCTATAACTCACAAAATGACAGAACTGGTTTCTTCCCATGCATTTGTACTTTTGCATTAGGTAAACTTCCCATTGGGTGTTTGCTTTGTGTCAAAAACTCTCTTGTGGCTCTGGGATGCAGACAGTTCAGACAAGGTGACTTCATTCTATAAGCTGAGCTACAGCGGAGCATATTAACTAGGTAATGCGAATTACTATAGAAAATGAAAGAATCAGGGTGATATTTTTAAGAAGCAGGAGGATAGACCCATGTAAGAGAGCCAGCCAACCCCTGACACTATTAATGATACTCTGCTACGCTTGCAGACAGAAACATAACATACTTGTCTCTTGGAGATTTCATTCACCAATAAATGGAGGTACATGTGGAGACCCATAGCCAAACATCAGGTGAAGTTTAGGTAATCTTGCTGAAAATCAGAGAATAAATATGAGCAAGCCAAAGGGGTTGCCACCACAGAAGACCTACAAAATCAACTAACCTGAAACCATGGGGGCTCACAGAGTCTTGGACACCAACCAGGGAGCAGGCATTAGCTGGAACTAGACTCCCTTCACATTTGTAGCAAATGTGCAGCTTGATCTTCATGTGGGTCCTCCAACAGGTAAAGTGGGGCTGTCTTAGTCTCTGTTTCCTACCATTGTATCCCCTTTCTTCTGGTTGGGCCTCAGTGAGAGAGGATGTGCTTAGTACTGCTGGCACATCCTATACCCTCCTGGGATGACCTAGAGTAGGTGGTACTCAAGGGGGGGGGGATGGCCTCCCTTCTCTAAGAAGGGGATGGGGCAATAGGGAATGGATTCATAAGAGTTGGACTGGGAGAAGAGGAAGGAGGCAAACTTCGATCAGGATATAAAATGAATAAAAAAACAATAAATTATTGGGGGGGAAAAGAAGCAAAAGGATGAGAGTGAGTGGAGAGTATTCAGTGCCTGGTCTCAGACATCTAAGATCAGATCTGAACACAGGCCAAGGATAATCCCATGAAGAGTAAAGTGGGATAAGAAGTGACCACAGCAAAAGTAATGACAGGTCAAGTGCCCAGAGGCCTCTAGAGGAAAGGCACTCTGATTGACCATAACACAGGCATTGATGTGCAGGTGTGGACAGTAGTAAACTAGATGTGCCAGTGAAGTTATCAGAGAGTGAGTGCAATAAAGGTCATCAAGGGGAATTAAACAGAATAAAATAAATCTTGGTTCATCTATGAAGACAGCCCCACAGCTGTGACTATGTGGAAAGTGGGTCATGACCATCAGAAACAGGAGAAGAGGAAGGAGAAGTGGGGGGAGGGATTTGTAAGGGTGGGACTAAGAGAAAGGAAAGAAGGGGAATTGTGATCAGGATGTAAAGTGAATAAAAAGTACAGTAATCTATTGGAAAGGTAAAAGAAGCGAAAGAGAGCCAAGTAGACTCTCCAGCTGCTTGGGTAAATACACGGTTATGGACATGGAAGTGGGTGAGTTCGAAACTCAGATCATTCCAGAAGCAATGTTATTTGTGGATAGAACAGATATGGATTAGAGAGACTTAATGCAAGTTGGTTCTTCAGTAGCTGGTGGGAATCACAGGGAGATTGTTTTAAAATAATAGATTCTAAAATGAATTCTAGAGATAGGTATGTGAAAGATGGGCAGTGACTCCAGTTAGAGTTTATTGCTTAGCAAAAAAAAAAAAAAAAAAAAAAAAAAAAAAAAAAAAAAAAAAAAAAAAAAAAAAAAAAACCAGTGTGGGAAAAATAACCAACTGGCGATAAATTACAGACAAGTTCTGGAGTTTCAGCACCATTCCTGGGGTAGGAGTGGCAGTGGAGATTTACAGGCCCAGATGGGATGACCCTTCCCACCAACTGGCCCAATGTCTCAGTCTCAACCAGGAGTCCTATTGATGGCTTACTAATGAGCAAATGACTTGCTGTTCTCAGTTAAGGATGCTCAAAAAAGGAACATTTCCCCCCAATAAACAACCAAGTGAGAGACAGCTTTCACTGTGTGTAAGTTAACTTAAAGCAAAGGAAAACTAGTGGACTAGTTCTCAGCATTTTGAAACCAAAAGGTGTACGTGGTATTCTAAATGAATGTAAACCGATGTAGAAAATGTAAACCATGAGATGAGAGACGTGCTGTAATAAAAAGGTGTTGCTTTGAGGCATGTGGAGTCCTCAGTGTGAAATGGGGGAAAAGGCTTATATGATTTACAAAACCAGAATATATGACCTGAGATAAACTACAAAGCCTTCCCTCCCCTGCGTCATTCACCTAACAATGCCATTGGGGCAGCTGTTTGTAGGGGTTAGGCTTGTTTTCTTTGGAATCAAGCAATGAGAAGGCTACCAAATAAAATTAAAAGTTATGGCATAAAGTGATACCACACCATAAAATCATTTTTCCATTATTAAATGAGAACATTAATAACTTTGATTTAATAAATATCCTTCCCTTCTAAACTCTTAAGCCATTTTGATGTCATCTGTGCATTGACCAGGAGAGGGCAGAATGATACCATTGTTCTTTTCTTCATATAAAAATTTAAAGAGGCTGGAAAACTATGATACTGTCTTATCACTGATTGGAACAACTAGAGATATTCTGATGTCATCAAAGAGAAGAGCATGTGGGTTATGGTGAAGAGATCTGAGGCTTAGTCCTGGAGGGCATGTTGAAAGGCAGTTAATTGTAGCTATTTCAAGAGTACTCTGTGAGAACACGTTTATTCGGAGTGGTAAAGCCACAAACTTAGTAATATAAAATAACATGTAAGGAACAAGGGCTAGATGATGGCGAAGTCACAGCTTGCTTGAGACAGAGAATGAATTAAAGGATTTTCTGGCAATTTAGCAAAACAATGTTTCAATGGTAAAAAGGTAAAAGGAAAGCTAGGAATGTGGCTGAGTGGTAGAACACTGACCTATCACACGTGATGAGTGAGTAGATTACACTCCTGGTACAGCATCTGCAGGCACATGAACACATACACAGAGACAGAGAGAGAGAGAGAGAGAGAGAGAGAGAGAGAGAGAGAGAGAGAGAGAGAAAATTCTAGTGAATTATGTCTCATAATTATCATTAAAAGAAAAAAAACCGCAACAGGTTGAAACACCAAGCCCCGCCTATCTCAATTCTGCTCAGCTATAGGCGATAGGCATCTTTATTCACCAATGATAAATAACTTGCGGGCAAGGTCACATGGTATCACTTGGGTCTACATGTGGACTCTTGTCTCTGGAGCAACTAGGTCTTGGGGGCCTGCATTTAGAATTATAATACACAGCAGCAGGCCAAACCTTAACACACTCCTATTCTTCATCACTTTTATCCTGACTGGAAATTGAAAAAAAAAAAAAAAAAAAGCAATCTCTTCAATTTTATCTGATGTTACTTCCAGATGTATTGAATTCAGGGATTTTCTCCAATATTTCTACCTTCCTCCAAGGCTAATTTTGAAGGAAATACTCCCTAAACAGGTGTAAAAGGAACAGGTCATTGAAAACAGCCAGGGTCATTAATATTTTCCTAGAAGAGGCACGTTACTGGGATTAGAAAACACTTGTCTTTTGGTTCTTGGTTTACTTCACTTAACATAACCCCAAATCCAGTTTTATATGTTATTGTAAATTATAGAACTGAAGACTATTTGGTCATTAAAAAAATAAAAGAATTATGAACTCTGGAGAGATGGTCAGTGGTTAAAGAGCATTTGCTGCTCTTCCAGAGGACCCACATTCAGTTACTAGCATCACCTATAATTACAGCTCTAGGAGGTCTGACACTCCTTGCTGCTGGAGCAGATTAATGATTCAGTAACCATCCTAGGAAAGATTTTAGAGATATAGATTGTCAGCAATGGCTACCACCCTTAGAAAACATTTGGAAAAAGAACATTGTTAGTGACGCTAGGTTGAAATGTTATTACTACTGGCTTTGATGTAGAAAATCTTAATAAACAATTTGAAGTTCAGAAAGGCAGACTGTTATTAGCTAAACCAGAGACCTTTTATGGTCAGAATACAAGAACGATGGCAACACAGACTGACATGACTCTCACTGATGTTGGACTAGTGATGATTATTGGTTTCTTATACCCATTTTTGCCTTCAGCTTCCTGATATGATTTGTTAAGAACTTCTTATGAGTAGATATGTATTCTGAGGATTTAAGGTGGATATGACTGATTTTTTATATGAAAGTTTAGATTCATGATTCGTTTGAGATTCTTAAGATTTCTTTTAAAGATAAATAATAATTGCTCCTTTCTTTGTAACTGCAAATTGTTCTCCTCCAGTAAGAGAAACTAGCTGAGAAAACTATGTTGCTTGCTTACACTTTGTTAATCTATAACGAGTTGTTTAGTTACAAATGTACATGAGTTTTGGGGAATAATTGGTTTCCTTTACCGGTATTATGTAATGTTATATTTTGTAAAGGTACTGGAAAACACATTGTTTTTTCATAATCATTCACTAGAAAAAAACTAAAACATAATCACATTGCAATTTTATACTGCTTGAAACATTTTGCTGGGATATATGGGATATATAAGCTGTGGAAGAAAGAATAAAGCACAGGGGCTGGAACATTGTTCCTCCCATATAACTAGTATGTGTATGTATGTGTATGCATAAAGTTCATGTGAGTGGGGGGCTGGAACACTATTCATTCCATCTATCAACTATGTGTATGTACATGTTTAAGGTTTGTGTGACTAGGGGTTGGCACAGGTTCCTTCTACCCATCAACTATGTGTGTGTGTGTATATATATATGTGTGTGTGTGTGTGTGTGTGTGTGTGTGTGTGTGTGTGTGTAAAGCTTTTCTGGGTGTGTGCTAGAACTTACTCCATCCATCAATTGTGTGCATTTATGTATGTATGTGTGAAATGCTCGGAGCCTGCTTGCGAGCACTTTGCTCTAATCATTCTATGTCTGAATGTGTATGTCTATCTATAGTTATGTATGTATGTATATATGTATGTATGTATGCATACATGTATGTATATATTTGTGTATATGAAGTTTTAAGACCCTGCCTTTTGTTTTATCCATTCTCTGTGTCTGTGTGTGTGTGCAGTGTGTGTGTGTGTGTGTATGTGTGTGTGTGTGTGCATGTGTGTTCTTCCTTTCCCTTCTCTAACCACTGAAGCCCCTGTAGGTATCTGGATCCACCTGTGTCAGCTCCTCTCAACGCTGACCCCTCATCAGCTGCCTGCCTCAGTTTACTCTTTGGTGCCAAAGCTGGTCTCTTGGTACCCTCCACTCAGGACTAAAGAAACTATGTGGAAGAAGAGGTGGAAAGATCGTTAGAGGTGAAAGATATGGAAGACAACAAGAAGACAGTATCTTTCAGAAACAACAGGACTGATGCACAAATGAACTCACAAAAACTGGCAACATGCATGGGCCTCCACAATTCTAATCCATATAGGGTCCTAGCACTGAGATGGAAAAATAGACAAGAGCTCCCATCCCCAACCAGGTAACTATCTCCAATAACCAAAAGAATCCTTCTCACAAAGGAAAAATTAGTTTCTCCAAGGGATTCTCACTGAGTATACAAACACATGGAAAGGCCCATCCCCTGCAATAGATGGCCAACACAAGATAAATTCAACAGGTATTTTTTAGAGAATGTTTGCCTATATTGCTTTATTTGAAATTTTGTTTTTTAATCTTTCTCTTCTTTTCCTTACATATTATAGTTTCCTGTCTTGTGTTTTCATGAGGTGTTTTTGTTTGTTGGTTTGTCTTATTGTGTTGGTGTGTGTGTGTGTGTGTGTGTGTGTGTATGTGTGTGTGTGTGTGTGTGCATTTCTCATGCTCTTTCATTGTTTCTTTTTGTTTTTTAGTTTGATTGCTTTGTCTTTTCCTTATTTGATTATCTTTTCTATTTACCTGTCTGTTTTCTTAAGACAAAGAGAAAAAAGGCATAGAGTTAGAAGGGTGAGGATGTGGGGAAATTTTTGGAGGAGATAAGAGAGGGAAAATCATGTCCAAAATATATAAAAATTGCTTTACTTTCAATAAAAAAGAAAACTTTGGAAATTACATAACATTAAAACATGTGTATTTAGAATACATAAATAATCCCTAGAAATCTATAATACAAAACACCTAATTTTAAAACGTATAAAATACTTAAGGAGACTTTTGACTAAGGAAAACAGAAAAGACACTTTTAAAAGTTCATCATCATTCTCATCTTTAGAAAAATGAAAATTAAAACCACTATTAGATATCACCATACATATTTTAAAATGCTTACAATAAAAAGACATATAGTAGCAAGTATTGACAAAGATGGGAAGATATGGGCTTCCTCGCGAATTGGTGGTAACACTCTTTGGATTTAAAGTTTGTGACACTAAATCTGTAAAGGACAGAGAGGTCCAATTGTCTCTAGATAATAAATTAGATTGTATGGATACATTCCATATTCACTGTTAATCACTAGACATGATGATTCTTAGATACTGAAGTGTGATTCTAGATATTCTAGATATATCACAGCGATACATTTAGAAGAAAGCTGTTAGATGAAGGCTTCTGCCTTATTTCAGCTCTTAGGACCACGCAGGTGGAATGCTGTGGTGGGCTCTGAGACAGGAAGTAACTTATATGTCTCACTCTGCTTTTCTCCCTGTATCATCCAACCTTACTTTGTCTAGAAAACGATTGTTATTGTCTCTCACTGTGGTCACATTTTTGCCAGGTTATACATATGCACACACAAACACACACACACACACACACACACACATATGTATATATTATATTCTATGGGGTGAGATTAAAAACAACAAGAAAAAAAGTGCCTTTTAGAATGCAAACTGAGTGATCCCTTATGTAAAGATGGGGAATTTAAAAAGATCTGTTCTTACTACTCATACCCATTGTTGTGGTTTAAATGAGTCTCCATAAAGTTCTTCTCTTAAAAGGTTAATCCCCATACTTTCCTTTAAATTGTATTTAGAAGCAGGGCCTTAAGGACTTAAAATTGAACATGGTTGCAAGTAAGGCCTCATGATAGCTGCAGTTGCTTCGTGGTCAGGAGAAGAGTGACTTGAATGAGCAGGGTTGCTCTGTCTCACCTTGTGATGCCCTCCATCTTCTGCCATGCTCTGATGCAGCCACAGAGCACTGACAAAATGTTAGGCACCTGCCATGGTCTGACATTCAGCCTGTCTATCCCTAGAACTGTAAGCCTATTCGTAAAGGTATTTCTAAAATGGCTGTATGTTTAAACACTAAAGGGTACAGTTTATCCTTTGAGTACCATACATATTATTAAGAACTTTCAGAGAAAAAAGCTTGTTTTTAAAATGTTCTCATGCATAGTTTAGTATGAGAGCAGTAATATAAATGATACTACAAAGCTTTTTGATTATAGAAACAAAGAAAACTTATTTTTTATAAACAACTCACACTATTTTGAAACATGCTAGTCAGTCCTGAAACTCAATAGATAAAGCATTTTGGTAAAAAGAGTAAATCCCTTATCCATTGTTGGAACTTTACCAGAAAGACATAGCAATTGGATTAGAGAGGCTTTGCAACTTGCTAGACAGCTCAATTTCAAGGGTATTACCCTCAGACATCATTACTCAAACAACAAGGCAGCCATATAAGCTTGGATCATACTTGATCCATATAAGAGCAGAGTAGCCAAGAGACGGAACACACAAAATTAGCTTTACAAACAGCATTTGGAGCCTCCCGAAATAATATGTGATTTTCTAACATCTGGAAAAATACAATTTAATAAAGAAAACTTGAGTTGAGACCCAGATTTTTTTTTCTAAAAAGAAACCATAAGCAAGTTGCACGACAATCTAAAGGAACAGTACAGAAATGTAGTGATTCTGCTTAATATTATGGTATATCAAAAAAAAAAAAGAAGACATGAACAGTATTCAGACCCATTAAGAGAAAGCTGCTGTCTCTCAGCCAGAGAATAGAATCTACCTTTGAGTGTAAACATGCTACTGTCTCCTCCTTTAAGAGTTAATCCAGCTGGGTCTATCACCTGGCCAAGGGAAGACCCCTGAGGAAGGTGGGGTCACTTTAAGCCATACTGAAGGCTTGAGGGGAAAGGTACTTTTCTTTCCTAGAATCTCCATACCCTGTACAGTCATTTATGGGCCACAGGCTTGCAGTTTGTTAAGCTTGATTCTCTGAGTCCTCATCCAAAAATCAACAACCTTCCCCTTTTCTTCTTTGTATCTTTTTTCTTCTTTTGGATGCTTTTTGTGCTTTTCAGAATCCTTCAGGCTTCCCTACTCTTTTTCTAAGTTCCCTCCACTCTTACTTCTGTCATGTGCCTGCTCATAAAAGGCATAGCCTTTCTCCTTTCTTTCCCCATCTTTCTACTCCACGATGTGCTGAAATTTACAATTTACCTACAATAAGAATTTTCTTTTCAGCATAATAAAGTTGACTTTTATCTTTCTTTTGAGTCTATTCTTAGATTCTTTGAAAGAAATGTTCCTAGTAGCAATAGGTGATACTCAAGAAGTAGCTCACAAAAACTGTCTCCTCCAAAAATGGCTAGAGAGCTAAAACATTATGAAGGAAATTCAAACCCAAAGTTATGTGATCAGCTATACTTAGTTTTCACAATGAGTTCAACACATCAAGAGTTATCCTTCCCAGACAAGCTTCATTATCTACAGGACTTATTTCCAAGAGAGCCATAGTATTTGTGGAAAATCAGCATGGTTTTTCACTCATTTTTTTCAATTCAAAGGATCAACAATTGGTAATATCTATTGTTACTGAATATTATCTGCATCTTTCTCCTGGGTTTACATTTATTCTCAATTAAATTATGCAGATTAGAATGTTCCACTCAGTTTCATTTCATGTGATGTGTTTATCTTAGATGGTATGGTATGTGGTGATGCCTTATAATACTGCCCAGAGGTCTAACCCTAGATATTTGGTAAAAACATGAATATGATATGCACAAGGTATTTCAGAGCTGAATTGGTAGCTGTGGGATGGTAAGCCATGCCAGGAAGCTTGGTGTATAAAGCAGGTCTGAGACCCCAGAAACTTGATGGGTACACACCTGAGACCATAGGCGCCTCCCTGCTCCCTGCCAAACTCCCGGTCTGTAACACCTGACACACATCCCACATAAGGAAACATGCCCCGTGGTCATATAGGCCCAGAACAGAGTTCTCCATGCTAATGAGGTACCTAAAAACCCTGAGGGCTTAGCCAATAAGCTTCCCTTTCCAGACATTCCTCCCTACAAAAGGTATTTAATCTCAGGTCTACCCTGAGAAGTAGATACACATCCATTTTCCACAATGAACAACCCATAAACAGTTTGGAAACAAGGATGCTCTTTCATCCAGAAATGCCACAGGGAGCATAAAGCAGGCCTTTGCCTACAGAGCCACTGCTTAAATCTCCCATAGAAGGTCCACCTGTGCCCCCAGACAATAGCAGCTACCTTTGACAAAGACCTAAGCAGGAGCTTCCAGCCCTGGTCACAGGATAGATGCTGTCCTTAACCTGCTGT
Source organism: Arvicanthis niloticus (assembly GCF_011762505.2). NCBI lineage: Eukaryota > Metazoa > Chordata > Mammalia > Rodentia > Muridae > Arvicanthis > Arvicanthis niloticus. The sequence continues at coordinate 61,959,737 of NC_047674.1, read as the reverse complement.
CTCATGGACCCCCCAACACTTCATTCCCAACTCCTTTGTGAGGAACTCCTTGGACAACTGGGTGTCCAGGGTTCTAGGAACTCCAGCTTCGGCTTTCTCATATCCCAGACTGTGCTTTCCCACCCCCAGAGCAATGACTGAGCACTTCGCTGTAGCCCAGCACCCGCCCTGCAAAGGTATTGGGATAAGTGCAGTCAAGCTTCTGCGTTTAGCTTCTCAAGTGGCCATGTGCTACAGCAGGGTAGCATGTGTGGACCCACAGATAGCTGTTCAGAAAATGTTCATGTGTGTGAGGAGGATCCAAAAAAGAACTGTCTGAATTCAAGAATAAGGTGACTAAATCAGTACTTGGTGCACAAAGACTATCAGAAAGCTGGATTGGGAACTGGAGAACTGCTTTCAGTTTGATTCTGTTACTGACAGCCTGTTTGACTTTAGGCAAATTATTTAATTTTTAAAATTTGTTTATTGAAACAAATTTTTCAAATGATATGATCGCATGGTTCCTTGTATATCCCACAATATTTACTAATACAAGCAACTGATATATAGTAAATTCTTTCCTTCTCATATCTTCTTGTTGTATCTACTTATATAGAACATTAAATAATATATGTCTTACTTCATTCACTGGGGCAATTAAGCTGGGATGGAATTCAAGAGCAATGATAGCATATTGAAATCCAAAGTTATTTTTTAAAGATATTGAACTTTCAAAGACCTTTTAATATTAGAAGAGAAAATAAATCAATGGAGGTGTATTGTCTTTGAATAGCAGTTAATCATTTAGCCTGGGGTACAGTATTTTATCCAGGCAGTACCTTTAGGTCATTTCCCAAAAATATAATAATAAATGCTACTGCAAATTGAAGATAATTTATAGATGAGGCTGAGTACAAAGGAAAATTACTTGCAAAGATCATTTGCCTGTGGAGATGTGTAAAGAAACCACTTATAGGACTTATTATAGAAGTCTGAGAAAGAGATTTTTCTACAATAAAATTATGAAAATGTTGCATGATGTACACCTCCATCAGGACTATTTAAAAGTATATTAACCTGTGCTCTAAATTGAAAAAGTCTGCCTCTAGTAAAAAACAAATTCATCTACAGCCAAGGCACAGTAGATGTACCTGGCTTTTCCCAACTGTTCCTATATAGCTACAACTGGATTTGTTGATCATTTTTTTCACCCTCTTCCACAATCCTCCCCATAATGCCCTCCCCTTCTCCTCTGAGCAGGTCGGGGAGAGGGCCCTGGATATCCCCACACACCCTGGCACTTCAAGTCTCTGCAAGACTAGGTGCTTCCTCTCCAACTGAGGCCAGACAAAACAGCCCAGCTAGAAGAACAAATTCCACAACCTACAGACAACAGTTTCTGGGATAGCCTCTCCCCCATTCCAGTTGTTCAAAACCAACATTCAGACCAAGCTGCATATCTGCTACACATGAGCAGAGAGGCCTAGGTCCATCCTGTGTATGTTCTTTTATTGGTTGTTCAGACTCTGATATCACCAAGGGTCCAGGTTAGTTGACTCTGTTGGTCTTCCTGTGGAGTTAATATCTCCTTCCAGGCCTGCAATCCTTCCTCCTATTCTTCCATAAGAGTTCTCAAGCTCTGTCCACTGTTTGTCTGTGGATGTCTGTATCTGTATGAGTCAGATTCTAGGTAGTCTTTCAGAGGACAACATGCAAAGATATCATGAATTTTGCAGGCAAATGGATAGAACTTGAGAATATCATCCTGAATGAGGTAACTCAGTCCCAAAAAGACATGCACTGTATGTACTTATAAGTTGGTATTAGCCATGAAAGAGAGGTATACCATGTTACACTCCACAGACCCAAAGAAGCTAAAGAAGAAGGAAGACCCATGTAAAGAAGCTTAAGTCTCACTTACAAGGGAGAATAAAATAGTCTTAAGAGGCAGATAGAGGAAGGGAACTGGGAAAGAGGGAGAATGGAGAGGGGAATGGGGGATTCAGGACCATATATGAGGAAGAACAGGAGACGTAGCTAGATGGCCATGAAAATGAATGGAAATCTGCAACTGATGGCTGTGAGAAGGTAGGGGGCACCTCCAGGATGAGACAAAGACTTGGGATAAGGGAGGCTCCAAGAATCAATAAGGGTGATTCTAGCTGTGACTTACTATATTGGGGATATGGAATCTGAGGAGGTCACCTCCTGTAACCAGACAGGAACTCCAGTGGGACAATAGAGACTCTCCAGCCTCATCTGTAACAGTGTGCCAGCCAATCCACTGTCACCTTGAGGATTACCATGCTCTCAACACTGCTATCATAATTCTTAGAATAGTGCTAAAGCCACTGCCATTGTGACTTATGAACTGACATCTTTCCTGTGAGCTCTTCCAGTCAGATGGATTAAGAGGTAGAAACCAATCATATTGTGAATACCTGGTGTATATAATAAAGCTGTTGAAAATTAGTGATGGTAAAACCTGCTTGAAGAGACAGATGCTTGCATTTAGAAAAGAATATGTCCCTAGTAGTGTTATAAATTCACCACTGGTAAAAATTATTGCCTATGGCTAATATTCAAATAACAAGAGATAAATTAGTCTGTTTTCTGATACAAGTTTTCCTCTCAAGTAAATTTTACCTGTCACTCTTACTAGGGAATACTTTTCTTAAATAGAAATATACTTATCCTCCTTAACAAATCAATTATTAGGATACTTTAATGTATACTATCAGTAAGTTTTAGCTAACTGATACAGATTTAAATAAAAATAATTTTTAAAGTAGAAGTCTTGTTTTTTTGAGGGGAAAGAATCATCTAACATTAGTGTATTTTTGTACTAGAAATTAGAGGATTGTGGTAAAGCCCATGATAAAGTCAAACATATGTAAATCATGTAAAATGTGTTAGTAAACATGCAGCAAGAATTTGCAGGGCCAAGTACCTTTATATAACAGTACAATGTCTCCTTTGTTCTGACTCTCAGTTTCTGATCTGGTGCCTGACAGTTTGATATGGTGGCTTATTTTACTGTGGTAAAGTTAACCAACAAAACATATACATGCATACACAATAATTTATGCAAAATTTCTAAATAAAGCAGATGTCACATAGATACACAAGGGTGGAATTCTGTTAGATAGTATATTAAACAAAATGCAGATGATAGAAATGGCTGATCCTTTTTGTTTTTATTTTTCCATTTTTATGGAAATTGATCTTCTTTTTCCTTTGGGCATTATTTAAGTAATATGCCGCCACAAGCTCACACGCTTAAACATTTGGTCCCAAGATGGCACTGACTTAGAATGCTGTGGAACTTTTAAGGACTTATAAACTATAGCCTTATAGCCTAGCCACAGCCTAATTGAGCACCCTCTTTTTTGCCTTCACTAAGAATGTTGTGTTCACTCCTATAGCTGGGGCCTACTGTCTCTGTAAAGCCCAACCAATCCCATTTACAAAGAAATGCCGTTTTGTGCAAGACCCTGGGCTAAACTCCAATTCCAGAAAGAAAATCACAGAGTCCTCCTGAGCAAGCATCCTATGGCAACCTACCTTCCTTATCAACAGCCAGTCATGTTACAATAGCAGGGTCAAGGTACATATAGATAACTTAAGACATCCCACAGAGACTAGATAATGAACTCATTATGCTTGTCAGGTAGATTTGTCCCTGTGTTCAATTCCTGCAGATTACACCCAAAATACAGCTTTTAAAATGTTAACTCATTGACCCATATGGAAATGCCTCAAGCTTGTTGTAACTACAATAAATAAATACCCTGCACCCCTAGACTTGGGACTCTCACTCTGACCTGCTGAGACCTTGCTAGAGAGCTTATAATAAAAATGTTTATGTATTTACATCAGAATTGGCTCTCTCTGTGGTCTTTGAGAAAATTGCAACTTGAGCATAACATCACAAACATGTTTTTCTGTTCATATTACCTGAGCACTGAGCTGAAATACTTCTCTTCTTCTTACACTGTCTTCTCAAAAATCATGTCAGATAAATCAGAAAATTAACTAAGTTATGAACTGACCTCACTCTAACATAAACAAAGTAAAACTGAAGTGTATTATCTGCTTCCTTCTTCAGAAAATAAGATCAGGTACTAAAGTCTATGGCCATGTGAATGTGAGGTGGTGACTACATATTCTACTTCATTATTCACCTGTGGAAACCAACCACTGTCCAGACAAGCTTTGGTACTTAGTCTTCTCAACTTAATTATATTCTGCAATCCTTTGAGCAATGCATCTTTGGGCAGGTCTTTGACAGCTTTTTTTAGGAAGAATTTACTGAGCAGAAAAGACTCTCTCCCAGAGAGAATGGTACCTTCTGGTGGGCTGTGAAGAAAACCAAACACATGTTGCCAAACTGTCTTCTAAATATTGATGTTTATACCAATAGCTTACTCTCAACTTTGTTCAAATGAACTCCTTTTTGCAGTAGTAAGAAGTCAGTGCAATGACTAATGTAGGGCATATAGGCCCATGTTACCAGACAAGCCTAAGAACTGGTAAGGCTGAATGAGCTCAAATCCCAGGAATTTGATTTGATTGATTTGATTGATTTGAGAATGGCAGGAGTGGAGTAAGTCTCTATCTGTCTCTGTGCCTGCTTTAGAACATGTAATCATGACACTATACTGAGAGACTCATAGGCAGTCAGTCATGTAGCATAACACCTGGAACTCTTCTCCATGCTAAAGGGGTATCTAGATAGTCTTGAGCCTTCCCTTCCTGGGCATTCCTTCCCCACAAAGGTATATAATCCCTGGTTCACACCAAATAACATATAAGCATTCACATTCACCATCAAATAAAACAATATGAACAATTAACGATCATCTCAGAGAACTGCCTCATTAATAATCACCAAGGGAAAGGCCTTTGCCTTAAAGAGCAGCCACTAAAACTCTTGAGGGAGGCTATTTTTTCTCTAGTCCCTCTGGTACTCTCAGCATCTGCTCCTTACTAGGACAGATCCTGTTCATCCTGTGCTCTGCCTTCCTCTTCCTACCTGGCACTCAGTGCCTTGAGGACAAACATAGAACTTGGACCCTCATTCCTGACTTCCCCTCTCAGTGGTATACCAGAAACTCTGGGTACCCAGAGTGGAAACCAGGAACCACTGTGGACTCTCCATTTTGGAATTTGTCCTTCCAAGCCCCTAGGCATTCCCAGTGGAGAGGCAGGATCCAGTATGACACATTAATAATTGGTCAAACTGCTGAGAGTTTGTAACTGTTGTACTCAGTGCATTAAATGGGAAACATGTAGCAACCTCTCCTATGCTCAGAGAAAATTTGGAAGGAATAGGGAAGGAAAAAAATGTAAGAGTCAGAAGATGGGAAGGAGTCTTCAAGATATGACACAACCATAGTGCTCTAGAACTCATATCAGATATGGATATGAGGAAGGACTCTGAAGACTTCACCCCTAGTTGAAGAACAATTGACAGCTTATGATTGCTGGGACAGTATGCTAGATAATTTTATGTCAACTTGATAGAAACTAAAGTCATTTGAGAGGATGGAACCACAATTAAGAAAATGTCTCCATAATATTGGGCTGTAGACTAGTAATTAATGAGTGGGGCTTTGACTTTTATGAGTAGTATCATCCCTGGGCTGGTGGTCCTGGTTTTATAAGAAAGCAGGCTAAGCAAGCCATAAGGAGCATCCAGTAAGCAGCACTCCTTCATGACCTCTCTTTCAGCTTCTGCCTCTAAATTCCTGTTCTGTTTGAATTAGAGTCCTGAAATTGTTTCATGATGAATAGTAGTGTGAAAGGGTAAGTCAAATAAACCCTCTCCTCCCCAAATTGTTCTGTTTCATCACAATAGTAACACTAACTAAAGCAGGAAAAAAGGATTTTTGCTTAAGGGAGTGGCCTCTGGTAAGTTATCCTTAGTATAACAAACTGATCTACACACATACAAATGTAAGCAGTACCAATTGTAGTCAGGGCTTATAGGGAAAACAAGAGGAGGACAGGAGGTTGGGAAGGGTATGTTTTTGGAGCCAGAAAGAAAGGGAGGGTTGGAGAAATGTGAGCAAGATACATTGTATGCATATATGAAATTATCTAGGAATAAATAAAATATCCTAAAACGGAGGCTAGAGAGATGCATGGTGGGTCATACCTGCAACTCCAATTCTATGAGCTATGATGGTCTCTTCTAGCCTCTGTGGTGGCCACCAGGCATAGATGTGGTACACAGAAACACATGCAGAGAAAGTACGTGTGTGTGTGTGTGTGTGTGTGTTCCATCAGTTCTGTTTCTCTAAAGAACTCTAACATACCAGCTTTTCAACTTTCCTCAGAACTTTAATTTTTTTTACCTAAGTTTGATTTTAAGATGTTTAGAGTTACCAGACTCATGATCTCAAAACAAAAAAATAGATCTGCATATTTATTCTAGGCCATGGAATGTCACCGTACTGTCAAATCAGCCAGTGTTACAACAAGGAACAAAGAGGAAATGGAGAGTTACTCAAAGTATTTACCCTTCAATATAACTAATGATAACAAACAATACAAATTTTTGTTCACATAATTAGCACAAATTATAGAGATAGATAAAGAGATTTTATATCTATCTATCTATCCATCTATCTATCTATCTATCTATCTATCTATCTATCTATCTATCTTTACCTTGATTGCCCAGATAGAAGGATTTATCTTAGAGAGGTGAACCAAAGAATAGAAACATGAGGCAAAATTGAAGCTTTTATATTATCAGTGACAGCCTGTCAATATATAATATAGAATTGAATTAAGTTATTGAATTATTTACTTTCCAAATCAAAAGACTTTTCTGTAAGTGATGCCATAACATCATGTAGTTCTTTGGTTTTTGTTTGGTTGGTTGGTATTGTTTAATTTGGTTTGGTTATCCTAGTACTGGGGATTAAGTAGAGGTTTATACATGTTGGGCATTCTAGGGAAGCTCACTACCTTTGAATAGTTTGTTCATACCTCTCTTGTCTTGGATGTTTTATTTTGACTGTAGCCCAAGTAGGCCTTCAACTTTTGATTCTCCTCCCTCAGAGTTTCCCCAAGTAGCTGAAACTAAAGGTCCATGGCACCAAGCCCAATTATGGTTTTATTTGAAATATATTGTCAAATAGAAAAGCTTATGGGAAAACAAAAAGGTTCAGTTGTGGTATTTGACCAAGAATTGGAAACATAAACTTACTTTGGCATTCCATAGCCCATGTGCTGTAGGAATAAGAAGCTCTGACTCTGTAGAAAAGTTATAGAAAAAGCATTGAGTTTGCTTTGCTCAGTGGATTGACAGCATGAAGTAAGAACCTGATCACCTTTAACTTTTACTTTTGTGATATAGCTTACATAACGTGAAAAAATTAAAAGCATTATGTACATAGGTCTATACAGCATAACATTCATTTATTGAGAGAGTAGATTAGACTATCATATTGAGCAAAAGTCCTTGCATTTTCCTGGGAAAACTGTAGCAAATGTCGCAGCAACCTTCCACCACTAAACTGGGAACACTCTTTCCTTTTGGTCACTGCAATAGTGAATAAGAAATTGGCTGATGTATTTTCTTCTAATTACTTCTTCTCTTCAAAAAGTAAATAAATTCTAATGATTCGTGTGGACAAAATGTTAAAAATAAGTCATGTTTCACTCTCATAAGGCATCTTAGCTGGATTTTAATTTCCTTAAGTGCATAATATATGCCCTATGAGTAGCTAGAACAGAGATCTCTTTCCTTGTGTAGAAAAATATTAAGGATTTAATGATGGCCTTGCTTTAAGATTATTCATTTGATTTTTAAAATGAATTCTGAGATTCTGAAATGACTACAAACTATTTAGGGACTAAATAATTAAACAAACTCTACTTCTAAAATAGAAAAAATGTGAATAATTGAGGAAAGGTTGTAATGATTCATTTCACAGTGTAATATCATTATAGACAACAATATAAATTCACTTTGGCTTCACATAGTCATAGTTTTGTACATACAAATTCAAAGAATTGAGACAGCTTTAAATTAAATTTAATGTAATTTATCAGAAGCAAGGAACTTCATTCTAACTATTATTTTTAGTATCGTGCTAGAAGTCTTAGATAATGCAATTTCAATACACAGACCGAGAAGAAGCAAATCAAATTGTCGTCGGCTCCTGAGAACACAGTAATATTTGTAAAACAATCTGAAAGTTTACCTAGAAAACTTTTTAAATCAGTTACAGAAAAATTGAAGGATACAAGGTTAATATAGAAAACATCATAGCCTTTCTATATAAACAATGAAGAGATAGAATTTAACATTTAAAACATAATATTTATATTCTTATTTATGTATATTTACATCTCAATATCACTAAGATGTAGGTTACTTCCTGGTTTATTTAAAAATTTAATGAAATAACAACCAACCAGTCTTCCCTAAAAACTTACATACAGAAAACATTATATGGACTTAGGAAGTTATATGTAAGGATATATATATAATTTATGTACAAATACATATATGCATACAATAACAATTGATGGGAAAACAGCCATAAATTTGAAGGAGAGGAGGGAGGGTTGTATGGGCAGGTATGGAGAAAATAAGAGAAGGGAAGAAGTGTTGTCATTAAATTACAATCTTAAAAACAAGCAAATAAAACACATAGGAGGTTTTGTTAATATCAGCATAGTCTAAACTTAGTGATTGACATGGGAGGGCCAAGCCCATCGATGGCACTACACTGGACTGTTAATACTGTTAATACTAGTTTCTTTGGTAAAGTAGGCTGAGTAAGCCAAAAATAAAAAAAGCAACCTAATAACTGTTGTACTCCACCAGGGCCTTTGCATCAGCTCCTGCCTCCAGGATCCTGTCAGGTTTGAGTTCCTGCCTTGACTTCCCTTGATAGACTGTATGATTCAGGATACATAAGCCAAATAAACTTCATCTCCCCAAGTAGCTTTTGGTAATAATGCTTCATCATACCAACAGTAGTGCTAATTAAGACTGCATATATGCATATGCACACAAACACTTACACATAAAAATGAATAAATTTAATAAAAATTTAATGTAATGAAAATTAAATGTATAGTAAACCCTAAAGGACTGGCTGTATTCCCTATAAAAATCCTTAGAAATTCACACAATTTGCTGCATTTCTTATTATTTTTTTCTTTTTGATGATGATGAAGACTAAATCTTGGCTCCCATCCTTGTTAAGCAAGCTACTCTCTCAGCCATAATCTTATTCATTATTGACAACCAGATTATTGTGGAATTAATGTGTTACAGTTCGTTTATACAGTTTTCCATTGAGAGAAATTATAGTATTTCTAGCCCAGGCATGCTATAAAGTTATGAAATTTTTGAATATTTTAATTTTTATATGCACATATTAATTACATAATAGTTGGTTTCTTTATGACATTATGATATATATATATATATAAAATGTTTTCATTTTAAAATTAACTTAGTTTATTCTTCAACAATTTCATGCTTACAATTAAGATATTTTGTTTACAACATCTCCCTGTACACTCTCTTACCTTTCTCTTGCCCCTCCTATACTCCTCTCCCTAATTCTACCAATGACTTTTCCAGACTTATGACATTTGATTTTTATTCATGACTCATTTACTTTATTTAAGGACATCTGTGAGAGCATTGAATTATAACTGTCAATTGAGACCTGGTGGTGTTATCACTGAATATGAAACTGAAGGCAATGACTCCTTGTCTCCTTGAATCTATCAGTAACAAATAGTTTAACAGTGAGGAATAAGACCTCTAAGCCCTATCTTTATCTTTGTCTACTGTTCACGGGCCCATTTTTGTGCAGACCAAGTAGAAGCATATGAAGTTGCTTTAAGTTCTTAATTTCAAAGGCACTGTCTTGCTGAGAAGCTGACATTTGGAGCCCTTTAACTTTCAGTTCTATGTCCCCTGCATCTGCTTCCAGTGTGTTTGCTAAACTGTTGATGGATAGGCATCAATACAAAAGTCTTCTGTATACTGTGTTCTCACATCTTATGCAGGTAAATCTCTATATTATCTACCACTGTTAACTGAGGAAAGGCTTTTTTATAGTAAGGCTGAACAGCATTTGGTTTGTCTACAGCAAACTGTACCTCAATCATGTTCACACCTGACTCAACTATATATAAAATTAATATAAAAAGTACCCTCTGGGGTAAAAGCCTAAGAATGCACATATCCTATTTGTTGGTATACACTCATACATACACATACATACACAAGTACATATACACAGATACACAAAGATACATGCATACATACATACATACATGGATACACACATAGACACATATACATATGTACATACATACATACATACATAAACAGACATATATAGACATACACACATACACAGACATATACACAATCAGATAGAAATGTACCAAACATACAGACACACAAATATATACAGTCACTGACACATATGCACTCACAAACACAAATGCATGCAGTTACATACATATAATAATACACACATAAATACAAACATCCATGCACACACATGCAAATACACACACACAAACATTGACAAATATGTACACATACATACACATATAAATACATAAAGGTACAGAGGCATACATGACCAGACAGATATATACAGACACACACACACACACATAGATGATAGATAGATAGATAGATAGATAGATAGATAGATAGATAGATAGAGATATACAGAGAAACACATACATATACAGACACCAAACACACCCATATACCCATATACCTATATACATATATACACATACACACACACATACACAAAACAGGTAAAGACACATATAAATACATACACTGTCTTAATAAGGGGGTTGTGAAATCTTCCTTTGCAGTAAAAACAAATCACTGAAGCCAAATGTATGGTTGTAGAGGCTCAGAGAGGCCATTGTGAATCTGTGAAGGTAAAGATTGAATTGTGTTGGAGACTCTGAAAGGCTAGAGATGGCAGAGCCATTGGGATCCTGTTAAGGAGAGCTAAAGATTGAATTTGGAACCAACCCAAAAGAGAGAAATGTGTTACAGTCAACAAAATAGAAAGGAATGGAAAATAGAAGGAACAACCATCTAATAGCCCCTTACTAAAATGCCAAGTTCTGCTGCCTCCTATGGCTGGAAGGTGGCCCCTCCATGACTTGCATTTTCATAATCAGTGACTCCTTGATGGTTTCTAGGAAGTAACTCAAGCTTATTCCTCTAGTAGTTTGCAGCATTAGCTGGGATGGGTCTTGAACTGATGGCACCAATCCAGTTTTTCCATTTAGTTACAGGCTATTCTTTAAGCTAAAAGCTTTAAGTTTGAAAGGTTAAAAAATCTCCTTTAGTACAGGACTTGACTTCAACATTACATTTCCCAGTTCTCCTTTTCTCCTCAAATTGTAATATATATATTTGCCCAGTATGTTCCTTTTCATTGTAGATCTACATAAGAGTGATCACTAACAACCACATGATACAGTCAATACAAGGTTGTCTTAAAATCTCCTTGGTCAATGACATTCATCCAAAGCTCTTTAATTTACCCCCAGGTAGTTTTTTAAAGACAATAATAAAGAGTTGCCACATTCATTGCCAAAATATCTTTCTTAGTTAGGATTTCTATTGCTGAATTGAAATACCATGACCAAGCTTCCAGTTTCCCTCTGCACCAGGAGCTGACCCTGTGCCACAACTTTCCATACCCAAATCCCACCAGGACAGAACTGGTCTTCCAGGAGTGCTAACACTAAGACCATCACTTCTGCTCAAATATCTGGTCCAACAAGAACCCACCAGGAGCCCTCAGGACACAGGAATCAAAAAACCAGCCGGGGAAAGGATCTTTCTGGTTTCCCTCTGCACTAGGAGCTAATACTGCACAGCTCTCCATATCCAGATTCCTCCTAGAGAGAACTGGTCTCCCAGGAGTGCTGACAAATAGTCTTACAAGAGGGACAAGCCACAGTCAGTCAGCAAGACCAGCTAACACCAGAGATAACCAGATGGCAAGAGGCAAGGGCAAGAACATAAGCAACAGAAACCAAAGCCACTTGGCATCATCAGAACCCAGTTCTCCCACCACAGCAAGCACTGGATACCCCAAAACAAACCAGAAAATCAAGATTCTGATTTAAAATTACATCTCATGATGATGATAGAGGACTTTAAAAAGGACATAAATAACTCCCTTAAAGGAATACAGGATAACACAGGTAAACAGGTAGAAGCCTTTAAAGAGAAAACACAAAAATCCCTTAAAGAATTGCAGGAAAACACAACCATCAGGTGAAGGAATTGAACAAAACCATCTAGGATCTAAAAATGGATATAGAAACAATATAGAAATCAAAAAGTCATACCTACAAGCATCACCAACAGAATACAAGAGATAGAAGACAGCATCTCAAGTACAGAATATACCATAGAAAATATTGACACAACAGTCAAAGAAAATGCAAAATGCAAAAAGCTCATAACCCAAAACATCCAGGAAATTCAGAACACAATGAGAAGACCAAGCCTAAGAATAATAGGTATAGATGAGAGTGAAGATTCCCAACTTAAAGGGCCAGTAAATATCTTAACAAAATTACAGAGGAAAACTTCCCTAACCTAAAGAAGGACATGCCCATGAACATACAAGAAGCCTACAGAACTCTAAATAGATTGGACCAAAAAAGAAATTATTCCTGTCACATAATAGTGAAAACACCAAATGCAAAAAAAAAAAAAAAAAAAAAAAAAAAAAAAGAATATTAAAAGCAGTAAGGGAAAAAGGTCAAGTAACATATGAAGTGAAGGCAGACCTATCAAAATTACATCAGACTTCTTAACAGAGATTATAAAAGCCAGAGGATCCTGGGCAGATGTCATACAAAACCTAAGAGAACACAAACACCAGCCTAGGCTACTATACACAGCAAACCTCTCAATCACCATAGATGGAGAAACCAAGATATTTCATAACAAAACCAAATTTACACAATATCTTTCCACAGATCCACCCCTACAAAGGATAATAGGTGGAAAACTCCAACACAAGGAAGAAAACTGCAGCCTAGAAAAAGCAAGAAAGTAATCTACTTTCAATACACCCCCCAAAAAAGACAGTCACACAAACATAATTTTAAATCTAACAACACAAATAACAGGAAGTGATGATCACTATTCGTTAATGTCTTTAATCATCAATTGACTCAATTCTCCAATGAAAAGACATAGACTACCGGACTGGATACATAAACAGGACCTAGCATTTTGCTACATACAGGAAATGCACCTCAGTGTTGAAGACAGACACTATCTCAGAGGAAAAGGTGTAAAAAACAATTCTAAGCAAATGGTCTCAAGAAACAAGCTGGAGTATCATTCTAATATCAAATAAAATCAAATTTCAAACAAAAGTTATCAAAAGAGATAATGAAAGATGCTTCTTACTCATCAAAGGAAAAATCTACCAAGATGAACTCTCAATTCTGAACATCTATGCTCCAAATGCAAGGGCACCTACATTCATAAAAGAAACTTTACTAAAGCTCAAAGCACACATTACACCTCACACAATAATAAAGGGAAACTTCAACTTCCCACTATCATCAATGGACAGATCATGGAAATAGAAACTAAACAGAGACACAGAGAAACTAACAGAAGTTATGAACCAAATAGATTTAACAGATATCTATAGAACATTTCATTCTAAAATGAAAGAATATACATTCTTCTCAGCACCTCATGGTACCTTCTCCAAAATTGACCATAGAATTGGTCATAAAACAGGCCTCAACAGATACAAGGAAAGTGAAATAATCCCATGCATCCTATCAGATCACCACGAACTAATGCTGGTCTTCAATAACATCAAAAACAACAAGTCCACATATACATGAAAGGTGAACAACTCTCTCTTTCTACTAAATGATAACTTGGTCAAGGAAGAAATAAAAAATTAAAGACTTTTTAGAATGTAATGAGAATGAAGGTACAACATACCCAGACTTATGGGACACAATGAAAGCAGTGCTAAGAGAAAAAAAATCATAGGTCTGAGTGCCTCCAAAAAGAAACTGGAGAAAGCATACACTAGCAGCTTAACAGAACACCTGAAAGCTCTAGAACAAAAAAACCAAACACATCCAACAGGAATAGAAGGCAGGAAATAATCAAACCCAGGGCTGAAATTAACCAAGTAGAAACAAAAAGAACTATACAAAGAATAAACAAAACCAGGAGATGGTTCTTTGAAAAAATAAACAAAATAGATAAACCCTTAGCCAGCCTAACCACAGGTCACAGAGACAGTATCCAAAAATCATCAAAATTAGAAATGAAAGGGGAGATATAACAACAGAAACTGAGGAAATTCAAAAAATCATCAGATCATACTGCAAAACCCTGTATTCAAAAAACTGGAAAATCTGGATAAAATAGACAATTTTCTAGAAAGATACCAGGTACCAAAGTTAAGTCAGGATCAAATAAACCATTTAAACAGTCCCATGACCTCTAAAGGAATAGAAGCAGTTATTAAAAGTCTCTCTACCAAAAAGAGCCCAGGACCAGATGGGTTTAGTGCAGAATTCCATCAGACCTTCAAAGAAGATCTAATACCAATACTCTTAAAACTATTCTACAAAACAGAAACAGAAGGAACACTACCGAATTCATTCTATGAAGCCACAATTATGCTGATCCCTAAATAACACAAAGACCCAACAAAGAAAGAGAACTTGAAAAAAATTTGGGGAGGAAAATATTTATTTGGCTTATATTTCCACAGCACTGTTTATCATAAAAGTGAGTCAAGAAAGGAACTGAATCAGGGCAGGAACCTAAAGGCCAGAGCTGATGCAGACTCAAAGGGGTGCTGCTGACTGACTTGCTCCTCATGGCTTGCTCAGCTTGCTTTCCTATAGAACAACCTGCAGGACTGACCCCACCCACAATGGGCTGGAAGGCCACACCAATCACTGATTCAGAAAATGCTTTACAGATTTGTCTACAGCCCAATTTTATGGAAGTATTTTCTCAATTGCAATTTCCTTCTCCTGGATGATTCTAGCCTGTGTCAAGTTCACATAAAATTAGCCAGCACAATATCACAAAAATTGTTTCTAAGCCAGTTATTATTGTATTGAGCCCATATTGCTCTCAATACTATTGTCTTCAATATTGTCTTCAATGCTGCTAGAATGGCCCATCAAGCCTTACTTAAAGCTTGTCTCATCCAAAGTCTCAGGGTCTTCCATATTTCTTCAACAAAATCCATGGTCTGGCCTATTCCAGAAATACTCTAGTCCCTGGTATCAACTTCCTTCTTAGTTACTGTTTAACTGATGTGGGGGCATACATGACCAAGGTAATTCATAAAAGAAAACTTTAAATTGTGGACTGGCTTATAGTTTCAGAGGATACGTTCATGATCATCATGGTGGGGAGCATGGTAACAGGAAGACATGGTACCGAAGTAATAGCTGAAAGCTCATATCTGATTCACAATAGGCAGAGATAGAGAGAAAGACTAGGCCTTATGTGGCCGTTTGAAACTGCAAAGCTCATTCCCAGTAACATACCTTCTCTAATAAAGCCTTCTAATCCTTTCTAAACAGTTTCACAAACTGGGAACCAAGTACTCAAATATGAGTCTATGGGAACCATGCTCATTCCAACCATCATAGATACATAGATACTGACACACATACTCAGACATAAACATACATACTATACAGACTGATTTTGTGTGTCATCTTGATACAAGCTAGAATCATAAGAGAGAAAGGAGCTTCAGTTAAGGAAAATATGAGATCCGAATATAAGACATTTTCTCAATTACTGATCAATGGGGATGGGCTGAGCCCATTGAAGATTGTTCTTGGGCTTGTGTTCGTATGTTCTATAAGAAAGCAGGGATAGCAAGCCAGTATGTGACACATCTCTATGGCTTCTGCATCAGATCCTGCCTTCAGGTTCCTACCCTGTTTGAGTTTCTGTCCTGACTTCCTTTGGTGGTGAACAGCAGTGTGGAAGTATAACCTGAATAAATACTTTCCTTCCCAACTTACTTTTTAGTTATGGTGTTTAGTCACAGCAATAGAAAACCCAACTAAGACAGACAGACACAGATATGCACAAACGCAAACACACACATACACAGATATATAACACATATTCATACATAAATACACACATACCCATACATAGATATACTTAGATACACATATACACAGACACAAGAAACAATAACAAAAAATTGTTGTAGTTAGTATAGGACTGGAGAGGTGATTAGTGCTTAAGAAAAATCACTGTTCTTTCAGAGGGTCTACTCCGTTCTTGTTTCCAGAGGGTTCAGTTTCTAGCACTACATAGAAGTTCACTTTGTCTAACTAGCTCCAGGGAATTCGAGGTCCTCTTCCAGCTTCTATAGACATTGCATACGCATTGTACACATAAATGTATGCAGGTAAAATAATCACATGAATAAAAAAAGACAAATTTTTATGTAAAAGAGCATATAGAAAAGATATATAACATCATCAGGATCTATGTAAAAGATAAATTTCACATTTAAATAAGAATAAAATTCCCAATTAACCTAAGTATTTATACTTAAATATTACAAAAATCTAAAAAGGAAAATACTACAATCAGAGAATTTCTGGACCCAAAGATTTCAAATAAGGTATAGTATCACACTGTAGCAATTTAATTGTTTCATATCACCACTGTCTAGGTTAAATGTAGGCACATGAAACTTATTTAAAATATAGGATTAGCAGAATGGATTTTTAATAGCATAACCCAACAATATGCTGTCTGTATAAGACTTAAAAGAGATCAGAAGACACATAGTTTAAAGGGCAAAATGATGAAGAAAGACATCCTGTGTAAAATATAACTAAAAGAAAGAAATTATTCCACAAAAAAAAATAGACCTTAAATCAAAATTGTTACAAGCCTAAAATTTTCATTCAGAGAGCTTCAAGGTTTGAATCTTATGAATTAGCATCCTTGTTAGCGTGGGCATTTTAGTGGTGAATTTTTTTAAATTACTTTTGCTCCTGTAACTCTTTCATACTCCTGGTAGAGATCCCTGTAAAATCTCATGGGTTCACTAAGCTGGACTTTGGCACAGGTGTTACTTTGGTGGATAATGGGATCCCTTTCTGAAGTAAATGGGGTGTGTTTTATTTGCCCAGGAAATATCTCTAAACAATTTATATTTCTAGTTTTATGTTTTAGCTATTTGATATTCAAGAAAACTTCTGTCAGCCATTAGACTGTCAGGGTTGGGCAGACTGGTTCAGTCAGCAGGGTGGATCTGAATTTGTATTCTCAGCACATTTGTAAAAAGTTAGCAGAAAGTAAGGATGGGGGGATGAATTGCTGGTTAGCTAATCTTCCAGAATGGGTGAGCTCCAGGTTTGGTGAGAGACCTTTCCAAAACATAATATGGAGAATAGCTGAGAAAGATACCCAGCATTGACCTCTGGGCTCTGTACACACTTGTATATAAACACACATGTTTACATACAGACACATATATACAAGCAAGCATTAGTTAGCAGGATAAACACAGCTCAAGCCTTTATAAGAATGAAATAAGAGCATTTTGCAATTGAATTCACAAGGATGATCTCAGTATCTACTATATTGTCCAGTTTTGCCTTTTCCAAAAATCAGTATTCTTTCTCATTTAACTCCAGATTAAATAATTTCCCAATTCTTCATAAGCGTTTTTACTTTAGTGGAAAGGAAATAATTTCATCCTTCTAGTTTTGACTATTATTTTTCAGGCATGATGCTAAGACTTATATAAAGAATGAAACATAATTTCTCCCCTTTCATGGTTTTTCATGTTCTTCATGTATGGGATAATGGAGACACAGACATGTTATCTGTAGAAATTTTAACAAAGAAGTACCATGGAAGGTAATGCATAACACACTCTGGCATTGATGGTGGCCATGGAAAGTTCATGTCATCCATATATCTGAAATGGATCTGAGCCATGAGAGGCTTAGCTTCACAGGAAATGGATCACTCAATTGGGGATGAAACTTTTGTCAGAGACTGTCTTAGTTATTCTTGTATTGATGTAAGGAGACACCATGACCAAGGCAATTCTTATTTAAAAAAAAAAAAAAGTGTTTAGCTGGGGACATTGCTTAAAATTTTAGAGGTTTAGGCCATGATTACCATGGCACTGAAGAAGTAGCTGAGAGGTTAACATCTTGATCCACTGGCAGCAAGCAGGGAAAGAAACTAGACCTGGTTTTTGAAACCTTTAAGCCTCCTTCCAGGACACAAATCCTCCAACAAGGTAACACTTCCTAATCCGAAAGAGTTTTACTCCCTGGTGGCACAGCACTCAAGTATGTGAGCCTGTGGAGTGCATTCTTATTCAAACCACTACAGCTGGGGGTGTTAGTCAGAGGAGCCAGAAAAGGCTGAGACAGAAGGAACTGTTGATGTCTTCCACACATATCTCTCCCAAACACATTATTTCTACTTTCTAATTCCCCTCCCAGCTGTACATACAATACATACAATATGAATTTAGTAAGCAATTGGTCAAAAGGACCTTAAAACACCTTGAAATGATTAGCTTTCTTTTTCTTTTCTTTTTTCCTCTTTTCTGTTTTTTCTTTATTTCATTTTTTTAACCATTAAGAAGAATGTAGAGAAATTTGTCTACCATACATGCAATGTAATAAGCTGGCACCCAAAGACAGGCCATAAGTAATTTAAACAACAAATCTTAGAACAATAATAGACTGCCACAATATCCTCCGTTTATCGTATATATTATTGCACACCAAAAGTAAAGTATTTATTGCATTGAGTGCTTTAAATTACTGGGCAGATAGCGCATGACTTACCTTGGGATCCTGTCCCAGTAAACCCAGTAGAAGTTGAAAATATCATAAATTTAAAATGTCATGCACTTAACTCTCTACACATCATAGCTTAACCTAATTATTCTTAAACATACTTAGAGTCTAGTTAGACAAAGTCATCTATCAGAAAGCCCATTCAATTATGAAACATTGAATACCCCACATGATTATTAATGACTACAGTGAACACAGAATGCTGATTATCTGCCCCTATGATAATAGAAGACGTGGCTGTCTCAGCTACTGCCCATCAGGAACCAATGTCTTGTGACATATCAGTGACCCATGGAAGTATGAAGTTTGAAATTGGAGTTCTGCTGAACATGAATGCTTCCATACCATTGTAAAACTTAAAAGGACTAAGTTTAATCAGGACAGAAGCAGTAGCTGAGAAATCACATGTGATCCACAACTTGCTGACAGAAAGAGTGAAAGACTGGGCCTGAGGTGGGCTTTTGAAACCTCAAAGCTCACTTCTAGTGAAACAGCTCCTCCTAATCCTTCCTAATCAGTCTTCCAACTAGAGACAAGCCAAGCATTCAAAACTTATGAGTCTTTGAGGTTCATTCTCATTCAAACCACCACACTGGGAAAGGGTCAGAATATTCCTAAACCCTTTTCTGAGATTATAGAATCAAAATTATCACTCTAGTACAATTTCTAAAACATCCAGTAATCATGATATCCATTGTGCTTTGAAATGTTTGGTCAATTGCAATTGAAAGCAGTAAATTTAAAATTTAAAAAAAAGGTCAACTTAAAGGTGTATGGAAACCAAGAGGTTAAAGAATTGTGGGAAAGTGGCACACAGAATCTCACTAAATGCATCAGATTAGTGTTTTATGTTCAAATATGCACTTCAAAGTCATAGCCATTGATATAAATAGAGATAGAGATAGATATAACTATAGATATTGATACAGATACAGATACAGATATAGATATAAGTGTTTTTGAAAAAAATAGTACTTCTAGTGCCTCTATTCCATGAATGATGCCATGAGCAGCAAGGTCAGGTAATTGAAGCTCACTGAGGAGAAAGATCCAGCACCTATCATAATCTTAACACATAACATCCTCTGCTGTGTGAACAAAATGTCCCCTCCTACAAGAACAGTGTATCAGTCATGAAGATATGTCTAGGCTACACTTAAAGTCTGTAAGTGGAGGGATACGCTGTGTCCTCCCCAAGCATTGAAAATAAGAGGCTAAATGAGATCTTTGTCTGATATTCCTTTTATTTCCCTGTTAAGGATAAAAAGTTGTTTATGGTAGGGCATTATATATCATATTCTACATATATTCTCAGTTCATATAACACTGTTTGGAATATAAAAAGTCATAAAAATGTGTGCTAACTAACTAAATGATTTTAATGCAAACTTGCTTTCCAGTTCCTAAATCTGGAATTCAACTCCCACTGACATGTATCCCCTGACTCCAAGTATGAACATATATGCTCAGAAAAGTAGAAAGGATTGTTCTAGTGAATATAAAAGACAAACATGCATCATGTAGAGCGTGCTGGCTCAGAAACACATGTGCAGCGTCACTGTCTGGTCAGACAATGGTACTCACAGGACCTGGCAGATGAGGACATGTCTGCCAAAAGCTAGACACAATACATCAGTAGTTGTCATTTTCAACTGGTGCTCTTTGTCATGAAGGACAGTTTCCCTGCCAGTTTTATTTTTTAAAGGCATTTTCAAGGTCACTGTCACTACTAAGATCTTGGAGTTTGTCTAGATCCTGGTATTCCTGGCTTCTTGAAATTAACTAGGTTCCTGAGCCCCACCTCTCCCAGAGCGCCAGTCCTGGCTGCACTCCGGATTTTCATCCCAAAGCCCTAGTGATGTTCTGTGAGGACAGTCATCTCTCCTGTCTCTCTGTGCTTGAGTCATACTCTCTGACCTGAGACACTGCATTCCTGATGCATCCATGATGATATTTGTGTCATCACCTTAAGGAATATTCCGGAAAGAAAAATGTAGATTCATCTGTGGACTAAGTCCAAAGTCAAAAATCAATTAGTATAAAAAAATAAAAGGGAACCCGTTTAAAACATGGAGTGTTTATATAAATTTCATGTCTGACTTCTGTTAGTTTCTTTGAATTGCTTTAAAATGCTCTTCCTGAGCTCAAATGAGGTCTGTTCCATAAATAAATAAATAAATAAATAAATAAATAAACAAATAAATAAAGCAAGCAGTTAGCTAGTTACAAACCTTCATTATGACAACTATCCACATAGGCCTCTGCCCTGTCCTCCTTACTATCTGAACTCCATTGAGATTTCTCACCCCAGATAATACAAGGGAAGTTACTGTGCACACAGAGAACAAAGAAATGGGGGATACAGTTAAAAGACCCTATCTAAATCCAGTCTAGGATGGGAGCTGGTCTGCTGCTTAGCATCCTTAGAGAGGTAGACAGCAGCTGAATATGGAGTTCACCCCATTAGCTCTCAGATGCACTGTTTCACTGTTTAATAGACTGGCTTGGTGAATGTAGAAAGAAATGAGAAAGTGTGCACAGAGCTGAGATTTTTGTGGCTTTCAATCTTTTCCTTTTCCTCACACTCATTCTCTAACACCTTGCTCCCAGCAACACATTTAAAATTATGTACAAGTAACTCCATCTACAATATACACAACCATTACAAGATAAAGCCATTTACAGACAGGGACAACAGATATATAAGGAATCCCGCCACAAAATACTAGATATGTAGTATCCTAAATATGTAGTGCTACATATATATGTTTGCTAAAGATATAAACATGTTTGAAGTGAGAAGCTGAGCGCTTTTATAAGCTAGAGTAGGATATTCAAGCAGAGAAGTGACTGCCTTGCTTGGCTACCTAGTAGCATGTTTCCTGTAGCTTACACACCAACTTTATTTTAAACAACTGTGCAACTGTGAGAGAGTTTCATGGTGACCCCAGTTTTAAGCGAAGGGAGTATGAATATTAAAAAAGAAAAAGGAAAAGGGCTGACTAGTCTAAACCTTCCCAACACGTTTGTACAAAAAACAAACAAACAAACAAACAAACAAACCCTCACCCACAAGGGCTTGAAATCAACCCCACTGAGGCCAACCAGAGACAGGGACAAAGCCCTTAACAGATCTTTCATTGAGACACCTCTAGGCAGGGTTTGGAAGCTTCCAGTCTGTATCTCCAAGTGAAAGCCTCCAAGTCCGTTGTTATCTTTTGCACCCCCAGAAAGATAGAGTGGGCAATTAGACTGGATAGACTTTTAGTCTGGAGTCCTCCATTCTGGGGTAGCAGGTGACTTGACTTGGGATGGAAACAGGAACTTGGGCGAGTGCTGGCTCTGAGCTTGGCTTTTCCCTTGCACCTCATGCTACACCAGGGCACAGTCCGCAACTCCCGCCCAGCACCACTTTGCTCTGACGTCCTTCTCCAGAGCTCTGACGATCGCCCCCGCCTTCCGCCCTTATAAAGAGACTTTTTTTCCAATACCCGGATCGATTGCCTGGCCTCTCTGAGCCCTCATCGGGTTCTTTGCCGGCCCCCTTCACTCACCTCGTGCCTCCCTCCCTCGCTGTCCCTCACAGCCTGGGGCTCGGGGGTCTCCCGGACTCCTAAAGCAGCTCCGGGTGACGCCAAGGTAAGAGCCCTGCGGGAACAAGAGCTGGGGCCGCACCCACGGGGCGGGAGAGGAAGAACAGACTGCCTGCTGGGGATGCCCCCTCCACTCAGTTAAAAAGCACTTGTGGCTCTAGGGATGCTAGCGTCTGTAGGAGTCTGGATTCAGGAGATCCCGGGCTCTGGGAGGGGTGGGGGCAAAGGGGATCAGGGTGCCAGGGAGTTTGGGCGGAGGGGGAATTTGGTGGCTCTGTGCTCACAAAGGCGGAGCCCACCTTGTGAGCCCACCCGGTCGGTCCGAGCGCTGCCTCCAGAACATCCCGGAGGTGAGTGCATGCACCCAGAGCCCCATCACCCACTTGCAAAGCTCAGACCCCCACAAAAACTTATGGGTGTGAACTGGGGTGAAGGAAATAGACCTGGTTTGTCCGGAATAAGAGAACAAGAATTCCGTAAGATCTAGCTTTATTTTAGAAGTTGACATCAGTCCTCTTCTTTTCGTTCGAGTTTTCATAACTGTGATTGTGGTTTATACATTGCCTTATTTTAAAATCCTTTTCTGCAGAGACCAGGATGAGGCACGGGTGGGGGTGGGGGCGGGGGGTGGGGTGGACTTGACATGAACTAAGGACAAAGGAAGATTAAGAGAGATTGAGAGGGTCCTTCTTTTAAACAACGGAAAACATACCTAGTTGTCACAGTAAACAAAATTTTAAAAAAAATTTCCTAGTTTGTTTTGTTTTGTTTTTTGTTTGGGGGGAGTGTTTTGTTTTTTGGAGGGGTTATTTTGGCCAGATATTTTTATTTTGGGTTACTTTTGGACCTGTTTCCTGAAGTCTGAAAGGATAAGTAAATAACGAAGAATGAACACACAGGGAGATGAGAGACAGATGAGAGAGAGAGAGAGAGGGAGAGAGAGAGAGAGAGAGAGAGAGAGAGAGAGAGAGAGAGAGAGAGAGAGAGAGAGAGAGAGAGAGAGAGAGAGAGAGAGAGAGAGACTATCTTAGAGTATTCCTTTAGGATACACTTAATAAACAGTTATTGAATATTGACTTAGTTTCAAAGAGCAAATGCAGGCATAATCACTGCAAACAATCTGTTGACAGAAGAACTGAGTTGTAATACAAAACAGACTTAACTTTAATTTGAAGGAATTTATAAAATACAAAAAATTATTGTAATTGCATTTATGCTCACTCCTTTTTTGTTTCTTCGAATGCCAAGCGTTAACTTGTTAAGCAGAAACAGAGCAGTGAACTGGACACTTGTTGGCCATGATTAGTATTATGGGATTTCAATGCAAGCTTTTTCAAAAAAGAAAAAAAAAAAAGATGTCTGGATCCAGCTGCTTATTTTTGGCAGCCTATGTAAGCATAGTGCTTGGCTGCTTAATAATGCATTGCTGTATTTTCTACAGAAGATTTGATGAAGTAGCCCTCTGTGGAAGGATCTGCACAGTACCCTAAATAAAAATGCCTTTCCATGTAGAAGGACTGGTAGCTATTATCCTGTTCTACCTCCTTATATTTCTGGTTGGAATATGGGCTGCATGGAAAACAAAAAACAGCGGTAACGCAGAAGAGCGCAGCGAAGCCATCATAGTTGGGGGCCGAGACATTGGTTTGTTGGTTGGTGGTTTTACCATGACAGGTAGGTTTCCCTGTATTCCTTTCCAAGGCTGGCTTGTATTCGGAGGGAGAAATCAAACATTGCTGTTTGTTTTTGGGAGCTCTTTCAGTCCACTACTTATATTTTAAAGAAACTTCGTATTTAATTTAAAACAAAAAGAATATGGTTTAATTTCAGTAATTCTAGACAAAAATAATTTTACAACAAATCACTGACCTTAATATTAGGGAAGCAATACGGTGTCTCGTGACTGGCTAGTGGGTGGGAATGGTAGAAACAAAGGAGTGGAGGAATGCTGTGAACCTATGAGACAATGTGAGGGTATCTCAATGTGTCCATTAATTCAAGCCTGGGGTTGTGCCTGAACCCTCTTCAAAGCCAAGTGAATGCTACCTAGTTGTAGTTTTTAGCCTAAATAGATGATTTTGGAGGCAGTAGAATTCTGATCTGACTATTCCTGTTAGAAGCCTACTTTCTCATTTAATACCCATTTTCCTTAAAGGAAGCAATCTACAATAAAAGTAAGGTTTTCCAGATCGTTGGTATACAACGGAAAAAGTCAAGGTGTGTCCTCAAAGGAATTCACAGGCCGTCATCCCCATTTCTCTTCCTTTATAATCTTCTTTTTGTTAGGAGGGGCCCTCGTTTGTTCTTCCTTTGGTCTCAGAATGATTTCTGTAGTTTTTCATATTTGTCTTGGTCTCCAAAAATAATGCTGAAAACAATATAAAATCGTGTCTTATAAATGATTGGTAACACTTTGACTAACAGCACATTTGATCGGAACCTTAGTGAATATTTTTAACACTAGCAGCATGATACATGCTAGCTGGAACTCTTGATGTCTCATTAGAAAAATGTCTTACTAGAAATCAAATCCAAATGAAATATCAATTTCTGTGGAGACCTGCTAGTTAAAGACAATTGACATTGTATGTTAGCTAGGGACCTTACTTCCCTATGAAGACAGTCTTTCTGTTCTGAACATTTTGGCCATCTGAAATTTACAGTGTCTCACATGGACTATATAATTTTTAATTTGTCAAATATTCGAATTGTAAACTCAGATATTTATTCACCCACTGCAGTTGGGTTTGTATGTTCTTTACAACAGGCTCTGTGAAAGGGTTGCAGAGCTAAGGGAATCTCCAGAGTTGCTTAGATAGCACAGGTCACCACCAGGTCTTTTGATGACTATACTCACTATTCCTCCATGTTGTGCTGTGTGCAGCTTTCTTAAGGGTGTACTATGTCTCTTTAAAAAGGCACTTTGTACACACAAATAATAATAACTGAGCCGTTGAATGTCCAAGCATTTTATTCATTGATGATTATTATTATATTCTAGTATTATATAATCATACAATATTATCGTTTCATATAATCATACAATGTTGCAGAATTTGTTCTTCCATTACAGTAGTTTTTTTAAAAAATATTATACACCATTAAAGTATATAAAAGTAGTCAAATGAGGATGTTATAAAGTGTTATCATAGTCTAGCTGACTTGTTAACCATTCTTCTTCAAAGCTCAGAAGACCTTTGGTCAATATGAACATTTATTTAAAATTTGAACCATATTATTTAAGCTTCACTAGGTTCAGCTGTTTACATGCATTTCATAAGAAATAGAGAGTGAAAATGTAGGTTCTTTTAGAATACATAGTTGAAAAGAATTTGCACTCTTGCCCATTATTTCACACACATATATACATACATACATACATACATACATACACATACATACAACACACACACACACACACACACACAGACTTTCTCAATAACAAATGGAAAAACTATTTTTAATCATGATAAGTGACCAAGTTTTCAGTTCAGCATTATAATAAATGCAATCACTCAGGCACTGATTTTATTTTTGGATGAAGGACTGAAAAGCTACACAGTGAAATGTAATTGTTAATAAGCTCTGTGCTCTTTAAGATCTTAGAGCCATTTTTATTCTGAACCAAGGTATTGCTAGCATTGTTTCCCTTTCAGCCATCTTATCTCAAAGATGAAATCTCAGCTTCAGAACCTTGTAAGGATAGATTTCTTCTGGTCCTTGTTACATACTCTGTATGCTGCATGGGGAAGGGGAATTCTAAAAGTTCAACAGGGATGAGAATGAGAAAAGCAATGAATGGTGTGAAACCTTCTGTGAAGATGGGAGTCTTTGCTGTATAGTTCCTGTCCATATCAGCATTGAGGACATAAATTTCACATTAAATGTCCCTAAAATTCCCAATCAGAAAGTCTTCTCAAGTTAATATATTATATCATTTCTCTTTTTATTTTTCCTCCACCAAACTATTTCATGTACCCCTCCTGTTCGCTTTCAAATTGCCTCTCTTTCTTTAATTGTTGTTAGACACACACACACACACACAGACACACACACACACAAATATACATATGTATTTTTTAAGTAGTATTAGCCCCAACATTTTCTTTGCCTGTTGGACAGTAGGGGGCTAAATTCTGGCATGAAAACAGTCAATAACATCTTAATGGTATAGACAGGATTTCTGTACATATGGATGAGTGCTTTTATGTTGCATTCTTAGTTGGATTATTCATGTTCCTGTTGGTTAAGAGTATTGAGAGCCTGGGAGCCATATCATCCCACGTGTATTGTACACAGGGATCACTCTGGATCTTTCTGATATTCTCTTAGAAGTACATACAAAATCTCAAAGTTCTGTTAACTTATCTTTTGCCAGTAAGAATAAAATATTATGGGTCTAAGAGGCATTAGGGAAAGGTATTGGTGCTGAATATGAAAAAATCATTATATGAAATTCTCAAAGAATTAATAAAATTTTATATTAAAGAAAAGAATAATCAGATCTATTATCTAGTAAGAGAAATTTGTAGCTTGTAAGTCAGCCTTAGCCCTGAGTTTGCTCAGCCAAGGCCTGCTTTGTTTGGTTCTATAAATGCTTTTATGCAGTAATTGTGCTACACAGCAGTTATATATCTGAAGAAAACATATCTAACAGAATATCTCAATGAGTACTAAGTACATGGCAGAGCTTAATATAGCCACATGAAGCCAATGCCAACTGTGTTGACAGCTGGGCTTTGGACACAGTAGGTGAACTGTGTTGCAACCTTACTCTTTATTCTATTTCAGCCACCTGGGTTGGAGGAGGTTACATCAATGGGACAGCTGAAGCAGTTTATGGGCCAGGTTGTGGTCTAGCTTGGGCTCAGGCACCCATTGGATATTCTCTGAGTCTGATTTTAGGTAAGTAGATATTAAGATCTCAGTGACTCACTCAGTACTTGGCATAAAATATAAAAAAAATATAAGTAAAGCGATGTGAAAAACTACTGTAGAGAAAATTTCTAAGTAGCAATTACCAGAAATTGTTATGTAGCATAAAACCAATGCTTGGATTATTGGCCTCCTGATTATGATCTGTGTAAAAACTCTTTGATCCTACACTGAGTTTCTTAAATAGCTATGATTTATTTCTTTCAAAAAATAGTATAGATATATCATTAAAGCCTAATCAACCTGGTTGTCCCTGTGTTCCTTTTGGTAAGTCAAGCTGCTAAAAGTTTGAATATTATATAAGAGACTTTCTCACTTTGTTACACAAAATGCTTTTATTGGGCCTTGTGCTTAAAGTGTCTAAATGTTGTATTGTGTGTCACAAATGTATCAAAGTATTTTAATATACACTGACCTGGTCCATGTCTTTCAATTCATATGCCTCATTTATGTCATCTGGTTGCCAGGTATGCATACGTAGTATAAAGTGTACTAAGAAATATATGTTAGGCTGCTAAATATTTCTTGGTGTTATATTCATAGGACATGTAAGATGTGTTTCTTAGTGCATACTGATATCATAGCAATTCATTTTCCTGGAGTCGGGGGATGGTATCGTAAAAGAGTATCTATCATAATTTTTTTGTTCCCACAAGCCCTTGTTTGCTTTGTTTTAGGTGGTCTATTTTTTGCAAAACCTATGCGTTCCAAGGGATATGTGACTATGTTAGACCCATTTCAACAGATCTATGGGAAGCGCATGGGTGGGCTGCTGTTCATCCCTGCACTGATGGGAGAGATGTTCTGGGCTGCAGCAATTTTCTCTGCATTAGGTAAGAACTGAAGGTGATTCTACTGAATCTTTCAATCCTAAGCCTATAGTTTAGCCTCTTTAAAAAAAAAACTTTTAAAATCACGTCAAAAGCCATATTTATTCTTATAAAATCTCAACTGAAAGTCTTACTAAAATATTACTATAGTGGTGAAAGAAATCTAATCTCAGCATCATTTGTTTTAAACCTAAATCACATCATTAAAGTGTGGCCATGATCTATAAAGGTCATGAGTTGTTTCTGAAGGTTATATATGAGTTAGAATGAAATACACTTAATTAAGCACAACTAAAAGGTGCAGTTTGATCAGAAGTTTAAAATCTTGTGCATTAGCCAAAGGTTTATGGAAATCCCTAGTCTTAAAAAAATTTAAATAAATATTTTTTACTTCTAAAGTTGTACTTCCAGTAACTATTCTGACTTCTGCAAGCACATACTACCGTTCCTGTTTTCCCTTCTAATGACTGCCATGCTAAAATTGATAAATGTATGGAAAACTAAACTTCTCAAAGATTTTTAAACAGTAGTAATATTGTTACATGACATCTATGCTATTAAAAGCAAATATAAAACAAAGTTTAAGTCTCAACAGTAAGTAACAGTTGCAGAGAAATGGGACCTCACAGCCTGTGGATAGAATAGACAGGCATTCAAGCAAAGCCATCTAACTCGACATGTAAATGTAAGTTCTTTTTAAAAGAGTAATGCTAGGGGCAATCAATGGTAAATTAAAACCAGGACTGATAGAACACAGGAAGAATTCTCTCTGAAGCTTAAGTGTTTTCTTGTCAGCATATGATCGGTTTTCAGTCCCTAGCTGCTCTTCACCCAGTCTACTACTCTTGGAGATGCACATTTGGAGGTTAAAACAACATGACCAGTTGTTGAAATGTAAACAACCTCAGGCTTGTGTCTCAGGTAACTGGAAAGGAACATCCTGGGGAACTGCATCACTTGCATTGCTGCCTCCTTCATTCTACTAGCCTCAGTTCAGCTAGAACTAGACTGAACTTGTCAGTTCTCCTTCTGGATACTCAGTTACCTTCCTCACCTCTGTCCACCTCTCCCTTCTACCTCCCTCAGCTAGGCCTTCCTCACTGGGATCAATGCTAAGGTCTCCCTGCTTGAAGTTTTGTCCTTCTCTGGTAGCCAACTCTTTCTAAGTTCAGGCTTCATTACTCTCTTTTCTTTTAAAACCAAAATTTTCAACAGGCTCTACAGGCATGGCACAGCCTTTGCTTTCTTTTCTCGCTTTGCCTCCTGAATTCGTTCTACAGAATTCTAAGTCTTCCATCTTGCACCCAACACTTTACAAATCCAGTTGTCTAGGCTTTGGACTCACCTCCTGTGTTTTTAGTGGGACTAAGAAAAATCTTTAGTCTCGATCTACTACCTTTAGATCAAAGGCAGACCTGTCTCAGTCTATTGTCTGGAGCTGCTTTCTGGGCAGCTGCAAAGTTGAACCCACATGGCTGACTTCAATGGACCAGGTGGCCATATCCATGCATTCTTCTACACAAGATTTCCCATCTCTTCTCCAAATGAAAGGGCAGTCTACAGCCAGGCCTAAGTGGTTAGAGCAAATGGAATTTCCTTTGGCATTAACATATACCAAACCATTAGCTTGTCTTCTGGCTCTAGTATTATCTTATATAACCTATGTACTGGGATTAGTTCACACCCACTTTGTCTCCCTTTCCTCCCAAATTTCTATATACTCTAAGGTACTTTTCTTGGTCTGTGGCCATGAAATAAAATGAGTGATGATGGGAAAAGAAAGACAATTGGCTGGTTTATAAAATATACCAATACCTCTGAAAAATGGCATGCCCCTCTGCTGGACAACAGTCCTTCCCTTAAAGTCTAATGATATAATGTATTCCCCAACCTTGTGCTCATTAGCTAAGAAACAAGGGCATTTTGTTTGCCACAAGTTTGGCACTAGAAATTTCAGGTTTCAGAACAGACTACCTGCCACGCTATGATAAAGGGGAGTAAACTAAATAACAGCTAAATACAAAATGCCATCTCTGGCTGAATAAAGATTCTGAATAATAGCCCTAAAGGGTGAATAGAATTAATGAGCTGATGTTTCTATGGCATTTTACAAATGCAAAATATAGTAGCTAAACTCTGTACTTTAATATAATTACTTCTACAGATATTTGTGTGTGTGTTTATATGTATCTCAGAGTTTCTGAAAACAAGTTAACAGTTTCTCTTTATACATATACATATAAAGTTATATATATATATATATATATATATATATATATATATATATATTCCCCCACATACTATAAGCATTCATATATATATGCATATATATATATATATATATATATACATACACATATATGTGTCTGTATCCCCTTGCCCCTTGATAGAAATCTATGCTCTAGCAGCACATGTGTATCATAAAATTATTGTCCTTGCTGGATATATTTCAAAAGTACTGTTTGTAAGAAATAATCCTGGGACACTTAAGAACAGACAAGTATAAACTCTGTGTTCATCTTCATCTCACTAGGAATAAACATGGGGAATAAAAACAAAGGCGAATCTTTTATCTGTAATTGCTACATTTATTTAAAGTAATATTCAGAAGAGATCATTCTCAACTGTGTATTCAAGGTGGGAGCAGATGGCCATGTTCACAGGTTTCATCTGCACGATCAGTTCTTTATCTGGTCTTCTCTCACTTTTGTTTCCTGAGTAACCTCTTCTAGACATGACTCAAATATTTATCCTTCTCATATCTTGCCTACCATGTTAAACAAGATTTGTTGCCTCATGTTTATATCCAGCTGTCACTGAATGGGTAACACTGACGTCCTCAAAGTTCTCCAGAACCTATGACTTTTGCTATATCTTTTTTGCTTATTATGTCTTCTCCCTTCACATCCACTTGCTGAATCACGTTGCACTGTGTTAACACTTAGTACTATTCAATACCAGCCTAGTGTTGTCAGGCTAGGACTGATTATCATTTGACCCTGAAATAAACCAAAATTTTTGATAGTATCTTAGGATGCTTGAATAAAATGCCGTCTTACATTTCTAGTATTTAAATTCAGCGATTTGTTTCATAACATTACACTAGCAGATGCAGTTTTATCCTCACAACAATTAATGTAATAATATAGAAAATATTTTCAGAAAAGTCCAACTCAGATGTGATAAAGAGGCAGAGAAGACTTCACTAAGGCCACTGAGGTACAACCAAATGGTAGCATCTCCAAAGACTGAACATCTAGTGCTGTGAATGATTAAACTGCTTATAATTTATGGGGTTATAACTTGGAAATGTTATGAAAGCAGAAAACTTCAGCAAAAGAATGACGTAGGTTTTTCAACTAAAATTCCAACATTAAAAACAAGCTTTAGACAAAAGAAAAAAAACCTGTTAAGTATCAATACAGTAAGTCCTGCATCTGTTAAAAGCACTGATAGATTATTGGTGTCTTTTATATTTGAATCATAGGTACTTATTATATTTTTCTTTTTATTCAAGGAAATTGTTATATTGCCATAGTCAGAGCTGAAAAGTATTTTGTATTAGTGTTTCAAAACAACCTGAACTGATTTTTAAAATAATGGATGTTCCTCTGTGGTAGGTGGTATCCATGGTGAGGATGCCTGTTAAGGAGTATAAATATACAGCAGTTTTCCAAACTGCCCATTCATAAAATTCTCAGTGTAAAGACAGTCACCAGCAAACATAATAAACAGTGTCATAAGTCAAGAAATCAACCAAATTGAAGAGGAAAGCTACTAAAACTATGATTTTTTCTTTTTTAATTTTAAATTTATTTGTTTTATTATTTTGTGTGTATAAATGTTTTGCTTGTATGTATGTATATATACTCTGTGAACTTGGTACCAATGAAGGTCAGAAGAGGGTGTCAGATCTCCTGGAACTGGAGTTATAGATGCTCATGAGACACCATTTTGGTGCTGGGAACTGAACCAGGGTCCTTTGCAGGAGCAGTATATATACTCTTAACCACTGATACATCTCTCCAGGCTCTAAAGTATGATTTTCTTTTTTTCCCCAATAATATATTTATTTGTGAATTTAATATCAGCACCACCAAGTATTCTCTTTTCCAAGTCCTCTCAGTTCCACTCCCAACCCTTGCAACACCCTCCACAAAAGAAGATGTCACAGACAATGAAGACAACGAAGATAGAGATGAACAAGAAGAAGAAGAGGAAGAGGAAGAAGAAGAAGAAGAGGAGGAGGAAGAAGAGGAGAAGGAAGAAGAGGAGGATGAAGAGGAAGAGGAAGAAGAAGAGGAGGAGGAAGAGGATGAGAAGGAAGAGGAGGATGAACAGGGGGAGGAAGAGGAGGGGGAGGAAAAGGAGGAGGGGGAGGAAGAGGGGGAGGAAGAGGAGGAGGAAAAGGAGGAGGAAGAGGAGGAGGAAGAGGGGGAGGAAGAGGAGGAGGAGGAAAAGAAACACAAATAAAACAAGTCCAATTTGTATTGTCCATATACTCACTCACTCACTGGAGCATGGTCAAACTCCTGGTGGCCAGACCCTTAAAGAAACTGAGTCATACCCTCTTCACCACTTGGCCCCTGCCAAAAGCCATCAGTTTTGGAGAGCTATGCTCCTGCTGACTGTAAAGAGCAAGGAAGCTGCATTTGCCACAGTATTGATATCTGCAGACTCACAGAGAAAGAGGGACATAGAAGGGTTCTTTGACAATGCCTACTCCCTACACCCGTAAAGAAACTTACAACCTAGACAGAAAGCCATCAAAGAGAACTCTTAAACTATGATTTTTCCTAAAGGCTGGATTCTTCAGTATGTTGGCATTCTTGGGAGAAGCCACACATATACCAACTCTACAATTTTTAGAGATCTTTCAAGTCTTTGAGAAAGAAAAAATTGAAAACTTCAATTACTAATTTTATTATTTTCTCCTATAAATTTAACTCAGTTCTTTGGTATCTTGTAGAATTTGTTTGTTATAGTTGGCTAGCACAAGACACAGTAGAAATAAATATTCATTGTAAATTATGGTAATGGCTGCATATACCTCTGAGAAAGACTTCTTATGGCTGTTTGGAAGTCTGCTATACATGATTAATTAAGTTAGAATTTTATATACTAAAGGCATTACAAGTTCTGCGAATGGAATTGAATTTACCCACATTTCTAGTTGTTCACTTAATGTCTTACATAGATTAACTAGCAAAAGGCCAAGTTCAGATATAGCCTACTATATGTAAATATATATATATACACACACACACACACATATATATATATATATATATATATATATATATATGTATTACTAAAGCAAAATTTCAGCACAATTTTTTTCAACTACTGTTGTGCATACTCTACAAGCCCCTGGGACATGTCTGCTGTAGCTGTACTTTGGAAGCAGAATCATTTGTGTTTCTTGCCCACTGAACTGCCTGATCATTTTCTTCCAGGGGCCACCATCAGCGTGATCATTGATGTGGATGTGAACATATCGGTCATTGTCTCTGCACTCATTGCCATTCTTTATACCATAGTGGGTGGGCTCTACTCTGTGGCATATACTGATGTTGTGCAGCTATTCTGCATTTTTATAGGACTGGTAAGTGACATCACTCACATTTTCTCTCCTTCCTTTCTTCCTTCCTTTTTTCCTTTCTTCCTCCCTCCTTCCCTGCCTGCCTACCTTATTTCCTTCTAAAAAATAATATGTATCTTAACAAAAGTCAGTGGGTATATGTTTCCATAATAAAAAATATAAAGTAAATTTATTACTACTTGATATATGAACTGGATAGATCAAAAGCCCTGCCTTTTGGGGGGGTAGATTTTGACAAAAAGTGTGCCCTAACTTTCTTACAAATATCTGGGTCCTGCTTTCTACCCCTGTTAGTTTGAATCCAATTTTCTTGTAATCCTTTTTGGTAGGCAGCAGCAACACTTTCAATTTATGAGCAAAGTTAAGGTTTAGTGGCAAGCTAGGCAAAATACTTCTCTGCTTCTTCTGTTAGTTACTACAGGATGACTGATAGGACACAAAAATTATATCATTAGAAAAATCAAATATTCGTTTATTGTTTGGACACACTAGAAGAGGGCATATGATTCCATTAGAGATGGTTGTGAGCCACCATGTGGTTGCTGGGAATTGAACTCAGGACCTCTGGAAGAGCAGTCAGTGCTCTTAACTGCTGAGCCATCTCTCCAGTATCTCCACCAGTCAAAGATAGTTGTTATATCTAGGTTGGTCAGTGGGTTACACCTCTGATTGAATAATTCCAAACTTATAAAGCCTATGATTAACATTATTTTTAAAAAATGTATAAATGCAAAAAGGAAAAGGGGGCTTGGGATAGGGGTTTCCTAAAGGGGGTGGGGGGGAATGGGGAAAGGAGATGCCATCTGAAGTGTAAATAAAATATCTAATAAAAAAAATTAAAAAAAAAAAAGAAATTGTAAGTCATCTTAGAGGAAGGCTAATCATTAAAGAAAGATAAAGTTTTGACTTTAAGAAACATGTTAATAGAAACTGAAGGAAAGAATTCCAGTTCTCCACTGTGACAAATTTTCTGTCATACCACCATGTGAGTAGCAACCAAACTTCCTAGAGTTCCCAGGGACTAAACCACCAACCAAAGAGTACACATGGGGGAGAGCTATCCATAGCTCTAGCTGGATATGTATCAGAGGATTTCCTTATCTGGCATCAATGAGAGGAGAGCCCCTTGGTTCTGTGGAGGCTCTATAACCCAAAGTTGGAGAATGCTAGGGAGCTGAGACAGGAGTGGGTGGGTGGGTAGGGCGCATTCTTATAGAGGCAGGGGGAGGGGAGAGGCTTAGGGAGCTGTGGAGGACAAACTGGAAAGGGAGAAAACATTTGAAATGTAAATAAATAAAAAAAAGAAAAATCAAATATTCAAATATTAGTCTTCAGTCTCTAGGATCTAAAAATAAGGGGCTTAATTACATATGAGATTAACAAGAGTTACTGTTTATGTTAGTCCTAGGATAAATTAGACCCCAGATATATATTATTAAGCCAGGAATACTATCACTGTGGAGTATTACTAGTATTAGGATAACAGTGAAAGCACTTTGGGGCATGTTAAATACATGCTAGTTTACTTGTAAATCGTTGTGTCCTCAAATGCAAACATAATAATAACTGTGAAACACCTAGTTTATATCGAAGAAGTATAAATGGAAATGTACATCCTGTGTCATGGACTGACATGAGTCTATGTGCACAGCTTCATCAAATACAAACATCAGGTCAATTGTCCTTCTGCAGAGCTGCAAAGTATGTACACTCATTTTTCCAGTCAGGATTAAAATATCCTCAATTATATTTTCTCTTACTTACTTTTCTTAGAGTAAAAAATCTCCAATGACTATTTTGGGGTTTACCCCACATGTTTGGAGATACATCTGATAACTTTTTATTGTACCTTTATATCATCAGTAATAATATCCCAGAGGAATCATTTGACTACAATATGACTTACACTATAAATATTCCCATGTAGTAACACAGCTTCCATTTCCCATTCTTCTCCTATTCACTGTGTTATAAAATACCATGAACACATTTTAAAGTTAAATTCTCACTATTTTCAAATTGTCCAAACTAAGTGTATGAATAAGATTCTGGATTTTACTCATCACCATCTTATCCATAAAGAAAGCAGAAAACACAAAGGCTGTTCTCCTGGAGTTTCAGAAATGAGATCAATATGGGTGATAGTAGCTTTCATAGTTGATGCACTTGTTATCTCAATAATGCCCAACTCCAGGTAATGAACCTATCAACCAACAATGTATATCCTGTCTCATTGCTTTTTATGAGACCAGAATGTAAGACACACAGACTAATGACTCGTGTGTAGGTATAAGAATGGAAGGGCAAACGTGTAGGGATGTATGTGGGAAAAGTTTTTTGCCTTAAGACATAACTAAGTACATAAGTTATAGAGGTAAGCTACTTAAGTTATATCATTTCTGTGTATTATTAGGTAAAGAATACTACATGATTGTGGGTTTCTTAATTTAAGCACTATAAAGTTGGCTGTCTAAATATACTTTATTTTGATAGCTTTAATTCCTATGCACGCATACCTAATCAACCTATACTTTGACCATGCCTTCTCAGATTCTGTAGTTCTGTGGGTTTTGTAATCATTCTTGGAGATCCAAAGCTTCACACTAGATTCACTTAGTCTTCCTTTTCTGGCTCTGTTCCCTATTCTAATCCAGAGGCTGTTGACTCTGCCATCCTGTTCTTAGGAGCATCTTTCTATTCCAAAGTTTCTATTTACCTTCCAAGCTTTGTCAGGATATCCTGTGATATTTCTATTTGTTTCTATGTTTTGTAACTCATTGTTAGTATCCAAGACATTAAGCTGAATTATGTGTAATACCCCAAAGAAACACTTCTAGCTTCCAGTTATTTACAAAACAATATTAAAACATTTTTGCTTGAAACTCAAGTTTTTCTTCTTGAGTTTCTTTTTGTCTCTAATACCCAAAAGCCACCTCACTGCCAGCAAACCTTGTTACCCAACAAATCTAAACATACAGACACACAGACAGACAGACAAACACACACGCGTGCGCGCGCACACACACACACATACACACACACACACACACAATGAATGCAAATTATCCTTTAAGATATTTCTGTTTAGGATATTTAGCTTTACAATGTTTCAAAAGCTAAGCACATTAGAAAGAAACTTTATTTGAAGTTTGAATTTGCATCTTTTCCCAACCTTGCAAAATTCATTTCAATCCCCTCTGATGTTTAGCAGTGGAAAACAACTGCACTTCCCAGTCAACCACACAATCACATGGGAGCAACCCATACATTTTAGTGTATTTTGCTGCTGAGCAGTAATGTTTGGTAGGTCCTGTGAGTTAAAAGTATTTTCTACTTTAAATTATTTTATTCCACATAGCCAGCCATAAGTTGAGTAATATCTGTATGCTTCTACTTGTTCATTCTTTCCTGACTTCTTTCAGCTCTGCCTTTCTTTACTAGTCCTGGGGCACATTCTTCAATCACCTGTCCCCCTCACATATTAATGGATATGTATCTTTGCTGGATTCACAGGAAACTTAAAAATGTATGTGTATGTGTGTTTGGCTTGTGTGTGTATGAGTATGTGGGCGTATGTGATTCAGTATTTTCTTCTCAAAAGGTTCAACTGACTACTTCTATGGTTTATATGATCCAATATAATCAAGCATATGAGTATTCAATGAGTTTTTTCACTTTTTTCTAAATCAGTGTTTGATGGCATTGCATAGAGAACATAATTTCAATTCCTTCTCTGTCTGAGAAAGAGTAGCTATTAATCTGTGCCAACTCTGAAAAAGATGAACTAGGAACATGAACCATGCATATCCAGGACAGTTAAGCTCATAGCCAATGCTCCAATGTTACTCTTTCTTCTAGTGGATCAGTGTCCCTTTTGCCCTGTCACATCCTGCAGTCACCGACATTGGATTCACAGCTGTGCATGCTAAATACCAGAGTCCCTGGCTGGGAACTATTGAATCAATTGAAGTCTACACATGGCTTGATAATTTTCTGTTGTTGGTAAGTGACACTGTCATCTGAGAAATGTGATATCATTGTTCATAAAATCAAAGACGTGTTCAGGATTTCACATGTGTACACAAGTCTTCACCTTCTGACTCAGCTATATCGGAATTAACTCTTTTCTTGGAAGGGTGGAGCCACATGCTGACTAACAGTAGCCTAGACAAAGTGGACAGCAAATGGAATCTTAAAGGTCCAGCACTATGTCATTGCATGTTCTAGGTACAGAGTTCTGCTGTAATAGAATTCCATAAATCATGTAATCCTAACTGTAACATAGAGGTTTACCTTAACTGGAGAGCTAAGCCACCTGAAGCTTCTGATTTGTGTTTTATAACAAAGTATTAAAATATACTTTATTCTGATATAAGTAGTTCATTTATGATTTACATAGAATATCAATTAGTAGATTCTAGGCCCTCAAGACACAAGGTAAGTTGGAAGTGTCACAATAGAGAAGTTCAAAAGATGGCTTAAACACACACAAACCCCTGGTTTGACAGCACTGTGGGCTAGAGACAAGCACAGAGGAAATCACAGCACAGTGCAGGCTAAGGAAGAGGAAAGAACCAGGCAAACCCAATCAGATTTTATGATTCTGCTAACTAAGGAGGTTATACATGAAAAACAGGCCATTGCATCCCAATTTCAAGGTAAGAAATTGGTTTTTTTTTTTTTTTTTTGAACAAAGTAAAAAGGAAATTTGTTATTTTGTTTAGTTTTTAGAGGAATGCTAATGTTTTATAAGTTAATTGTGTGGCACTTTGCTGAATATTAACAATTTTTCAATACTCAAAGTGGGTATGTCTTTCCCAGTTAAAAAAATGTTTTCAGTAAGAAGCTGGAAGAATTAAGGGAAAACATGTTTCTGGTAGTGTCTTCTTTCCTCAGGATTGTGAAGAAACCTCTTGACTTTCTTTTTCCTGGGATACTTTATAATTATGAATATAAAGAGTGACATGTGAATGACACATGTCTACCATTGTGTTTGTAGTTACATAGAGATGATAAAAAAGAAGGCAAATTGTTTACTATCAACCTTGTGTCTGAGCTAGGAATTAAAGCATAGCATAAGAATTGCATGGTCTTACATGGAAGTTCTAGTAGGACTTGTGTAAAATAACACATTATATCTAACTCCTTAGTCAAGCTTATGATCCCAGTTGTAAGACATGTAGAAACCAAACACCACATATTAAATGGAAAAGGAAGCTATAGAAATAAGATTTGAATTCTAACAATGGTGGTCTTTGAACTTATGGTTATTTTTTACACATCCTTATATTAACATGATTTCTGAGTACTATTAATGGCACTGGGAGTCTCTCTCAGACCCACCATTCATAGTTACCTCTAAATTAGACCTACAGTCTCCTTCTCTTGGTCTCTCTGTTGTTCTTCCAAACTCAGTTTCCATATTGCCTTCTGTTTTCATCAGTAGAGCACCCACAACAAAGTACCTACAAACGTTTATTTTTCAAAACTCTAGTAGCTAGAATTTGCTAGATGTTAGGGTATAAAGGGCCTTCCTCAGGTTTAGGCTTCTGATTTCTCACTACGTCCATACATAGCAGAAAGAATAGGTACATAACTTCTTGACCCTTTCTTCAAGGATTACCAATCCCATTTAGAAATTTAGAAGAGTTCTACTCTTTTCATCTAATTATCTCTCCCAAAGCTCAATTAAGTTTCAATCCCATCAAATTGGGATCTGGTTTTCAGTGTATTAACTTATCTCTTTGAAAACAGTAGTTAGATATTACTTTACTTAAAAACTATAAAGATTCAGGATAGTTGCTATGTATGTAAAAGTGAATAAATTCATTATAATTTAGGGACATGAGAGATGTCATTGATGTAGTACCTTATACATTTAAAAATAAGAAATGGTTTTGGATGAATACAGAAGAGGAATGAATTTATTAATTTTACAATTTATTTTTAATTGTTTTACTTTTGAATATGTTTGACTTGTATTGGAAAGAAAATTACTCTGTGCTATACTTGACACAAATGAAATAAAGATAAATAAGACAGCAATTCTAAAGTTAAATCCCTGAAGAAAAACCACAGGTGACATAGCAATCTCCTTCAACTATTTCCTCCTTTGTATACTAATTCCTGAATACCAACTTTCCATCCATCTAATAGTAAGAGATGTTTCAATACTCTAGGGGAAAGTCAATAATCTTCCATACTTTTCTTTGACAGCTGCTCTAGACCCTAAACTCTACCAAAATTATAGAGTGGTCCCACAGATACCTGAGTATCATACTGTTTTTACTTTTTTTTTTTTTTAATGTTAGTATCCCCTCAAGAAACTCTGATCTTCCTGATGTCCAACTCAGATGCCATTTCTGCAGACTTTGCACATTGCTCTGCAGAAATCCACTTATCTCTTCTTCTCTCAACCTCAAATAATTGTCTCTCAGTTTTGTTTCCATTCAAACTTCCTGTAGCCTATTTTAATGCCACAGAACCTTTTGGTTTTGTGCCTGTAATGAAAATATTAAGCATACCTCTAGTATACATATTCACTTTTATCAATAGTTTAGGTATACTGTGCTAAAATATGTGTAATCTAATTAGAAAACCAAATCGTGGAACATATCCAATAAAAATGAATTATAAACAGAAGTTCTGATCCTCTCTTCAGTGCAATGAGCACTCTGCACACTCCCCTTTACTAAAATACTACAGTGCATTGACTCTCCCAGAGGAGTGTGAAAACAATGTCTTTCCACCATTCTCATGCCCACTATATGATTAACATCTATAGGGATGTTAATTAACAATATTGGGCCATATGATTCATATTTTATCACAAGATTTTCAGAATCCCAATCAGTTTTAAATTCTTTACGACAGTCCTGGATTCCTTTCTCAAAGTAAATTGAAGACTTCTGGGTAATTTTAAAGCAGCTAAAAGCAGTCAAATTAAGAAAAAGAAAAGACTGTCTAGTATAGTCCCATAGAGAAATAATTCAAGGAATCATGATTTTTTAAAAAACAAAACAAAAATGAAACACCATTTTTATTCATTGACATGCCTTCC
Source organism: Arvicanthis niloticus (assembly GCF_011762505.2). Classification (NCBI taxonomy): domain Eukaryota; kingdom Metazoa; phylum Chordata; class Mammalia; order Rodentia; family Muridae; genus Arvicanthis; species Arvicanthis niloticus. Next base: position 61,918,814 of record NC_047674.1, on the reverse strand, counting down.
CTAGATATTTTAACAACTACCATTACTAGACAGCTTGGAATCAACACAATTTGTTTGTCATAATCTCACTGTGAAGCCCAGGATTGAGGCATTAGCAAGATATATCTGATGAGGGCTGACCCTTCATAGACAGCACATTCTTGCTGTGTCCTTACCACTAAGAAAGGAGGAAATAACCTCCCTTAATTATTTTTATTGTTTTGTTTGTTTTATTAACAATAGTACTAACTAAATTTAAAAGGACCATGTTTTCATGTAACAATTAATTCACCCAAAGCCAATAATAATACAGATTCCTCCACTCAGAAGGTCTGAATTTAAATTGACAAACATTGAAGTATTTGTTATACTGCAAGCACAGTTGTAACAGTTGGGATTTGTGGCCCGTGGAGCATCATCACACTTTATAATCTACTAAAACTTTTCAAATGATGTAGTGTTGCAAAACTCCTAAGAAGCAACACTTTCATTTGTTCCCTTCATTTGACTTACTCTAAATCTCTGGATTCTCATGCAGATGTTGGGTGGAATCCCATGGCAAGCCTACTTTCAGAGGGTCCTATCTTCATCCTCGGCCACCTATGCTCAGGTGCTGTCTTTCCTGGCAGCTTTTGGGTGCCTGGTGATGGCTCTACCAGCCATATGCATAGGAGCCATTGGAGCTTCCACAGGTAAACCTCTTGCATCTTTGTCACATTTTCAAGGTAGTGTTCCAAAACCCAAATGGCTCTTCTTTCTATGCCACATCCCTCTTTACCCCACATAGTAAATGAATTCTTTTTGCATGACCTCACTGTGCCTTTGCTATAGCATTCTACAAAACGAATTCTAGCTCTGTGTTCTTTACTTGGTTTTTGTTGCTTAATGATGAAACTTTTTGGAACACCCAATTTTGATTAACTAGCAACTGTATTCTGTCAACCAGGAGATAACTGTGATGCACAGTGTATGACCAGAGGGGTAGGGGAGTTAAAAATACTACTCCATTCTGAGATTAACTATAAAAGATGGAAATGAACACTGAAGATTTTCTACAGTCCTTTTGCTGAGCCGAAGAGATGCAAAAATTGCAATCCACTCCCTTAGGAGACCATCCCCCTTCTATCATTATGGTCTCCATGAACCTGTGTAAACATGAGATTTTAGCTCTTTATTTTCAATAGTTTGCTAACCAAGAAGGTTTCTCTATTCTCCTTGTAGAAATTAAGCAGTAAGTATTGGTTAAGATAAAAAAAAAAAAAAAACTAAATACTAAGATAATTAAAAAAAGCAATATGAAATTATTATCTCCATGTTGACCTCTAGGAAACATTTCTAAACACTTGCCTTTTATTTTTTTGAATGTAAACATGCCTGTCATTCATGTTTCTTCTGTGACAGAAAAAGGAAGCTAGATCCCCCTACAAGCGCACACTGACAACTTTAAGGAGGGTTCTGTATTTGCAACCTAATCACCTCTATGCCTAAAATCAATATTATCACCTTGTGGAGTGGGGCTTAAGAGACATAGAAGAGGTGTAAACATAAAATCACAAGAGCATAATAACCAAAACTGAGATCTGTGGTCAGTGGAGCATTTTATGAACTTCAGAGCTAAGTTACAGCTGTCTTAATTTTGATTATGAGGCAACATATAGAATGAAAATATGTAACATTAACCCACATTCAGAAACATTCTCAGAGTTCATTAAAACAGATTGGAAAGAGTTCACCTTTTACCCTGTTTTCTTTTATAAAGGGAATGCTATTTATTGAATTACTTTGGTATATTTTTATTTTAGTTTTTATAACAGAAGTCATGATTCATAGTATAATCTTCCAGTTCCATGTCCATACTTGACATAAAATAATAACTGAATGACAAAAACATTAGCCAAGGTCTTCATTAGCATTTTCTGAAAAAAGAAAATAGGGTTTGCTTCTCAAAGGCAGATTAATCCACTCCCCACTATAGGTATGCATGCATGTGTAAGCAGGTTATAAAAAAAAAAAAACAAACATACAGCTTATTGTTTCCTACATAGGGTGTATATTTGTCATTATAACCTCTAGTAACTTAACTTCTCATTTGCAGCTTTATCCCTGGTAGCATATAGGCATGCCTTTAATTGTAACTGTAATGGGAAGTGGGCAAATGGCAAGAACTACTATTGGTTGGCCCTGACATTGTAACATCAAGGAATATCAACAAATATCAAAGAAAACAACCAATGTATATATCCAGGTCCCACGTCTTTTTCAACAAAAACTGTAACCAAACCCAACACAGGGACAATGAAATGGTTTAAGAGTTAAGGCATTGATTGAACAATTCCAAACTTATAAAGCCTACGATTAACATTATTTTTAAAAAATGTATAAAGGCAAAAAGGAAAAGGGGGCATGGGATAGGGGTTTTCTAAGGGGGGGAGGGCGAATGGGGAAAGGGGATGGCATCTGAAGTGTAAATAAAATATCTAATAAAAAAAAAAAGAGTTAAGGCATATGCCACTAAGTTTGACAACTTGAGTTTCATCCATGGCAACCAATGGTGGAAGGTGCACACTATCTTCCACAAATAGTTCTTTCACTTGAGTACTAAACATGCAAAAGCACACATGTGTGTGAACACACAAACGAAAGCACATATACAGCAAAATGGATGTATATTCAAAGATAAACTAATGTTTCAGGTCATTTTATTACACCAAACCTGAAAGCCTCCCAGATACCTAGGCCTCATGAATGCAAAAGGCCTACCCTTAACATAACCTACCCCATTTCTATAATGAAAATTCTACATAAGATGGAATTACCTAGAAGCAAACTAACTCAAACGTAGCTCCAAGGCTACACTGTATTCAGAAAAAGGGTGAATAGGGTATAAAAAAAAATCTGCTGTGATTTCAGTATATACATAGGTCCCAGGGCGCCATTCAGTTCTAAGTGATATAAAGAAAATGCTTTGGTTTAAGGTTTTTTATCTGTGATTCTGAATAAGCACCACTGCACACAAAGAATATCTGTGGGCCAGGGCCCAGCATGTATAACTAAACCTGAATGCTATCAACACTCACTGGACCCAGACAGGTCAAACATATTACATGACCAGCATGTGGGCTTCTTAACTCAGTAGACCACATGAAGATTCTCAGTTGTGATGGTTGTTTCTGCTCCGCAGACTGGAACCAGACAGCATATGGGTTTCCAGATCCCAAGACCAAGGAGGAAGCAGACATGATTCTCCCAATTGTTCTGCAGTACCTCTGCCCTGTGTACATTTCCTTCTTTGGGCTGGGCGCTGTTTCTGCTGCTGTCATGTCCTCAGCTGACTCATCCATCCTGTCAGCAAGTTCCATGTTTGCTCGGAATATCTACCAGCTTTCCTTCAGACAAAATGTAAGGCCAGCCTTTTAATCTGTCAGTAGCAGTAGTATAATAGTAGTCATTGTCAATGTATTTGCCACATTTATTACGCATATAGTTTTACAGGTAGAGTCTCTATAATCTGAAATGTTAAATTTGGAATGTTCCAAATCCAAAACTTTTTGAAAACCAACAAAATGTTACTAGTGGGAGGTATTATACTATGAAACCTTGTACTAAACACAGTATATAAAATTATGTTCAGGCCATATCTACAAGTTTATATGAAACACGTAATTTCTGTTTTAAAGTTGAGTTTCACTCCTAATGTATTTCATTATGAACATGCTAATATTCCAACGTTCAAAAATAAGCCCCTCACTGACCTGGTCTGTGCTTCCCCGTGTTTGGGTCCAGGTGCTCTGGTCCGCAGGTCAGTCAACAGGGTCTAGCAAGAGAGAGAGTGGGGCTGCAGGGGCAAGAGATGAGATGAATGGAGACAATATGGAGTCTTATCAAGTCCCCTTTTATTGAAAGGAGATCATGGGTATATATAAGCACAAGGAGGGGAATGCAGCTAAAGACACTTTACCACATGTACCTTGTAGCTGGGGGCACTAAACAACAAAACAAGATATATGAGAAAAACAAGATGTTTATCAGAATGTGCTCAGCTGTTGTGGGCTGTTGAAAAATAAGTCTCTTGTCGGGGTACATAGCCCAAGATTGCTGCAAAGATGAGAACCTCTTTCTGCTAGGACTTGGCTCCCAACACCTCACTATATAAGAAGCTTCTGCTGTCAAACATTTTGGATGAAGGATACTCAAATCTGTGTATACACATTGAGACTATATTGAAATCCAACCCTTATATTGATTCAAAACACATATTTAAATTTAGTGTATTTATTTATCCTGCAAATGAATCACTGTAACACATGCCACAGTCTATTTTCACAGTAAAGGAAAGATACTAGTGTAACTTTTCTTCAAGAGGACATCATGTTATTATAGTTTAAATTTCTTGTCTTTCTGGTAAAAGACAATACAGCTTCAAAAATTTAATCAGCATTTAATCTGATCAAATAAACTAGGATCCTAGAGAGACCTAGTAGCCATAAGTCATGGTAAACTACTTAACACTGTTTTTATAATGACTTCTGTGGTCTCTGAATTCTACAGGATGCCTTTAGCATATAATATCCTTTCTATTTGATTTTTTTATGGAGCCAAAAAGTTTTAGGACAGCTTGCTACTGTAGTCCTTGGAGAACAATTGACCTCTCTCAAGAGCTTTTCTCTATCATATAAAGCTTGACTTCTCACCAGCTTTCCTATGTCATAGTCAGCAAAATAAGTCCATTGGCGGCAACTAGATGGTTCAGTTAAAAAAAAAAAATTGTGCCTGCCATCCAGTCTGACAACCCATATTCCATCTCTGGAACCAATATGATTAGAAGAACTGATACTTGTAAATTCTAACCTCCATGCACGTACCATAGCATGTATATTTGCATGCAAGTATGTATATGCACACACACAATTTTTTTAAAATGGTCCATTAGTATTTCAGCATCAGTATTTTTTAGAAATATCTGATTTAAAGCACTAAAAAAGTAATGTTTTTTGGTAGGACTCTTACAAGGACAAGCTGTAAGGTTGCCCATACTTTCAATACTTTATATGAGTGAGATCTCACCTTGCCAGATTTTATGTGGGACATATGATTTCAGTTCATCTCAGCTTTCCCTCTGTACATTCAGAAGAAGGCTTCATGATCTCACTTCCTTCATATGGTAAACAGAAGCCTTTGCACCCAAGTGCCATAGGTTGCATCAGTTTTGGACCCAGGAGACTGGTTAAGATCGGTTTTAAAGCATAGAAGTTTATCCTACTCATAACTTAAAAAGCCAGCACATTGTTGGCAAAACTGACTGTGCATTGATTCCTCACAGGCATCAGACAAGGAAATTGTATGGGTCATGAGAATCACTGTGTTGGTGTTTGGAGCATCTGCAACAGCCATGGCCTTGCTGACAAAGACTGTGTATGGGCTCTGGTACCTGAGCTCTGACCTCGTCTACATCATCATCTTCCCACAGCTGCTCTGTGTACTCTTCATCAAAGGAACCAACACTTATGGGGCAGTTGCTGGTTATATTTTTGGACTTTTCCTGAGAATTACTGGAGGAGAGCCATATCTATACTTACAGCCCTTAATCTTTTACCCTGGTTATTACCCTGACAAGAATGGTATATACAATCAGAGATTCCCATTTAAAACTCTCTCCATGGTTACCTCATTCTTTACCAATATTTGTGTTTCTTATCTAGCTAAGTATCTATTTGAAAGTGGAACCTTGCCTCCAAAATTAGATGTATTTGATGCTGTTGTCGCAAGGCACAGTGAAGAGAACATGGACAAGACCATTCTAGTCAGAAATGAAAATATCAAATTAAATGAACTTGCACCTGTGAAGCCTCGACAGAGCCTAACCCTCAGTACAACTTTCACCAATAAAGAGGCCCTCCTTGATGTTGATTCTAGTCCAGAGGGATCTGGGACTGAAGATAACTTACAATGATCTCACCTAAAATATACACAACAGGGCATTGCTATAGGGTAGTACTGGAAAAAATAAAAGGGTTTGGAGCATATCTTACACATGTTAAAATATAAATGTTTAGAGGAAAAAGTTTTGCTGAAATAAAATAAGCTATAATGGATGAGTTCAGAAAAAAAGTAACAATTGCACAGTGAGAAGGAAGCAAGCATAAAAGCAACAGCTTTATTTCTCGTCATAGCACTTTTAATTTTGAATAGCTTTGTTAAGCATATAAATGCAGAAAGCCCCAGCCAAAGAAAGTGGCCAAATATTTATCTTTATTATGGAAAGAGGGAATATATATTAGACAGTCCATGGGAAGGAGAATAGATGGTCCTGATCATCTTCACTGGCTAATGCACTGGACACCAGTTTAATTACTACAGCATGGAGGTTATGCATTCATTCACAATCACCACTGTGAATGGTGCAGTGAGTTAGCCAGTTCACTTCTCTCCATGTGTAGGTTGTGTTGCTCTTCCATGATCTAAACTATGGCATTTACTCATTTTTCAAGGTGTGCATTTTTATCGCTTCTTGCCATCTTGCATGTGTACTCTCTCCATTCATCCCTCCATCTATCCATCCTCTCCTTCTCTCTACTCCCTCTCCTTTTTTTCTACCATTTCCATCTCTATCTTTCTTCCCTCTCTTTTTCTCTTCATATTTTGTTTTTGTGTGGTGCTGGAAATCTATTGCAGGGCCTTGCACATGCTGGGTAAGGGCTTTCCTTCTGAGCTACATCACAGCCCCACAATAATTTTTTTCAGTGATGCCATACATTATTCTAAGCACAAGCAACACAAACAATATCTTATTTAACAGTGACATTTTTATGTGTAAATGATAGAAAACAGAGTCTATGTTGGAGTTGGATAAAAGCACTGAGCTCTTTAAGTATGTCCACAGTTGCCATGCTCTCAAAGAGAAGGGCCCAAAGCCAAGCATGAAATGGTTGTTGGGCAGCATTACAGCAATAAGTCAAGAAGAAAAGTAAAGGAAGGAGAAGAGGAAAAACAGATTTCTAGCTCCAGCTTTTATACAGTAAATGTTGTTTCACATTACAAATATAATGTCTTGGCTTATCTTCTAAGTCAGTGTTGAAGGCAAAATTGAGCCATACATACAGAGAGGTTTCTGTCTAACATCTGTTACAGGTGGCACCTGCTTCATCAGCAAGCATTCAATGCATATTTATAACCAGCAGTTCCCAAGCACCTCACCGAGAAACTGGAAAGCAAACCCTGCTTACTTGTGGACATTCATTAATGAAATAGTTTAGCATTCAGGATCTATTCTTGACACTGTTCCACATAAGCCATTTTTAGGGACTGGGCAGATCACAGCAAGTATATATATTGAATTCCAAGTGAAATAGAAAACAAAAGTAAAAACAAGTCATAGAGAGAAGAAGCCATCATTTTTAATATTTGTTGTATACATGGATTTCAAAAGGTCAGTCATTAAATGCAATTTTGCTTCTCTTTGTAGCATTCAGAATTACACACAAACCTTGTTCCCCCAAACCCTAGAATTGTTTTTATAGGTTACAGTTATTGTCTCTCAAAGCATTAAAAGGTGGAACTCTTTTGTTTAAAAATGTGACTTAAAAATTTCTAGTGTGACTTTTAAAATGTAAAGTTAAATAATTTTACACATTGTAATGTCCTACTTTTCAGTGTTGTCTTAATACTTAAGCCACTTTACTGATTTGTATATGTACATAAGGAAGAAAATTCATTTACCCTTCAGTTTATCTCATAGTCAACTCACTAACTATGGAGTATTTGAAAGTATGGAGTCTGAGATGCTCAAATGTGGGGTGAAAAAAGGAGTCAAAGGAAAAAGAAAACACAAATAAAAAATAGAAAACTTTGGCCATGGAAAACTACTAGTGACAATGATGAAATTTCTGGTAAAATATGGTATTTCAGACCTACAAGATCTTCCAACATAGAAGAGTGAATTTTGCCCAACTCATCATTTTGTGTCCTTCTATCAGATTGTTGAGGTGTGTTCTTGCATTATAAACATCATAGAGCCTCATTCATTCACACTGTAGCTCTCATAGCAAAGCAGGTTCTTTTCACATATATTTTGTAATATTCTTAATCAACAACTATCCAACTAAGCTTATGATATTTAAAGTATTAAAATAGCAAAAATGAATAGAAGAATCCCAAAATATTTATTTATGCATACTCTGGAATGAATTCCTCATGGTTTCCATGCAAGGGATGATGCTTCAAGGAATAGAAGGTGTGCTCTGTGTTGGAATGATGACAACATTATTCCAGATTCAGGCAGTGGACCTCATTTTCAAATCCCCAGTGAAATCAAAATAATGCAAATGTTTCATCCTCTTGCTTGTGAAGTAATACCTATGAATAGCATTGGAACAAGATAGGAGTTTCACTTCCGTATATGACCAATGATTGTACTATGTTTCTTAGGAAATTTGTGTTTCTCTCCACATGTTCAGAACATCAAGCTTGTAGATGAAATGATATGTCAACAAGCTATCAAATGCTCAGTGCCAAAATCCAATTTTATTGTTATAAGTAATGAATTTTATGTGAATACTATATGAATGTAAGCTTGAAATGAGTGCATTTAATATAATGTGTATTGAAATTTTATTTGTAAATAATGAATTAGCATTATATTTTAAACATAAATCATCACTTTCCTTTTTGTCCTTCTACAAAATTTACTCTGGTATCATACGTAACTTGTTATAAGTTTGCTATAATGTATGTTTGCTACTGCATAGACAAATACATATAATGGTTCCAAAACCTATATTTTTATCTGTCAAAATATTACACAAAGTAACTCAAATAAGTAGATTTACAAGTATATATGTATGTGTGTATATATATATATATATATATATATATAAAATGTAATGATACTGTATTAAATTATTCCATTGAAATTCAGGATATTATGTCTATATTTGATTTGGGAGACTCTATTTAAATATAAATGGTACTTGAAGTCAATTATGCAATAAAATGAAACAAACAAATGTATAGAAAGATATTTAAATGTCAAGTGAAAAAACTGCAACTTGTAACATCTTAGAGGAATCTATACATCTTAGAACCAGATGTACTTTCTATTAGATTATATCAGCCCTCTTTTGAATTAAATAAATATCAAAGTATCCATTCCATTGCTATAAAGATACAGTTTTCTAAAATGACTATCTTATGACTGTTAATGTAGTACATATAGCCAGTACACAGTGACAAACCAATTCTTAGTAGTGATATATTATCGAGGTTCAAAAGACCTTTGGCCTCTTTGGCCATAACCATAAGCATTATGTACATATGATATGTACAATGTAGAGGGATCTAAAAGAGTTCATGGAAGAATAAAATGAACTTCTGACAAGGAAATATATCATATATCATGTTCATCCACCATTAAGGATATTCTTTCTTATGTCCAAAATCTGCTTTATCTCAAATATTCTACAATAAAATTATTAGAAATGAAAACACAGAAATCATAAAAGCAGAGTCACACCTGATATAACAGTAGTGAAGTCCTGTTCAGGAGGATAAGTCAAGAGGATTGGAAATACAAGGACTGTGTAGGCTAAAGAGTGAGCTCAAGACCACCCTGGACAACTTAGTGAGATATTATCTAAAAGAAGAGGGGTTTTTAAAAGCTGGCTGGGGATTTAGATCACTGGGTAGTATGCTCACCTAACCTGTGTGAAATACCAGCTTCAATTCCTATTATTGGTGGAATCAGAGTGTACATTCTAAAGAAACTTAGACAAAATGATGTCCCTTGCCAAGATTGTACCATCAGTATAAGAACTCCAACAACAGCACAGTGAAAATAGCCATTCTGTCTTAATATTATTTTTAGAGTCTCTCAAAAAAGATAAAGTTCTCTTAAAATAAATAATAAATTATGATGATTCTGTTTTGATTCCATTTTTAGTTTAAAAAAAACTACAGTTACTTATTTTTAAATTTGAAGCCAAACTTGAGTATTGATTTAGCAATTTGTTATCTGGAAACAATGAAATACATAAACTAAAGAGGACTTAGACCTAACTATAGAATTTGGAGTAGTAGATACAATGAAAGAAGTAACTACAAATTGGTTCCAACAGAAAAAAAAATCAACCCATGAAAAATAAGATCTGGGAATCATGCTTTCTGTTCCAGGGCATGAAATTAGAGATTGTTAGAATTATTGAAATTCTAGAGGTCTGTTTCAGCTATACAGTACTTTTTGTTTTTTTTTTTTTTTTGGTTTTTTTTTTTTTTTTTTTTTTTTTTATTAGATCTTTCATTTACACTTCAGATACCATCCCGTTTCCCCATTCCCCCCCCCCTTAGAAAACCCCTATCCCATGCCCCCTTTTCATTTTGCATTTATACATTTTTTTAAGAAATGTTAATCATAGGCTTTATAAGTTTGGTGTAGGAGGAGCTAAGGTGGGAGGAGTACTGAGAGGAAGAAAAGGAGTAAGAAGAGAAGAAGAAGAAGGAGAGGAGAAGCTAGGTGATGAAAGAGAGATAGAGGGGGGAGACAGGGAAGCAGATGTTCATGTATCTCCACCAGTCAAAGATAGTTGATATATCTAGGTTGGGTAGTGGGTTACACCTCTGATTATACAGTACTTTTGATTTAAGCAAATTTATATTCTAAGAGAGTCTCCCAATTTGGTTACCCATTATTTGGTTGGATAGATCATAATGTGATAGATAGCAACTAAGCCTAGGGCCACAGAGAAAAGCATGTGTCTTGAAAGCTGTTAAATTCTTTACAAATTACACACTTGTTTAAGTCTCAATCTTGCTGATAAAAATGGCATGTACCTTTTATTAGTAAGCTATAAGATATATACAAGTTTACATGATAAACAACCCTTAAAATATGGAGACAGAACTATAAATTCTGCTCTTCAACTGAAAAAATTGTGACAAAATATGTATAGTTACTTTATCATCATTGCCATCATGGAATCTGCATCTTGGATGAAAAAAGTGTCCTATTTTAGCATATTTTGACCTACAGATCACATTAGCTTTATAGACACAGCTGAACAGAGTTTTCAGGCTGCTCCTTGTGCACCCAAATTTTACTCTGTATATAACCTATAATGATGCCAAGTCTGGCATGGCTTTAGTGGGGGACAAAATGACATGGCTCCTCCTCCTAGGACAGGACCAGCAAGTGTGAGCCTCCACCAAGGGTATTGATGGCTTCTATGGGCATAGAGCTTGTTTGTTTAATAATTAACATATTCTGTGTTCCTCCTTCATGGGATGTCCTCTCTGTTAACTTTAAGGACTCCATTATTACAAGTAACAGCATGAGTCTGGAAGATGAAGGTGCAGCTAATATTTCAGCAAAATGGTAAATGCTGGCACCTTCAGAATACCTTAAGGCTGTGGTAAAGTACTCTAAAATCATGAGTTCAAAAATATATATGATTTCTCAAAAAACAAGAATGAAATATAAATTATATTAGGGGCTTCATAAATCTAAAGAAACAAAGGCAACTACACTTTGAACCAACTTGTCTGAAAGATACAGAGGAAGGAGATAAAGAGATTTAGGGAGAGATGATCATAGGAGATTCCACCCAGATAAGTTTGTTTGTTTGATTGTTTGCTTATCTTTACAGAGGCAAACAAATTTCTGAGTTCAGGGCCAGCTTGTGACAGAGCATGGTTAGGCCCACGTATGGTCAAAATGGTAGTTTCTTATTGTCTTATTGTCTGTGCTTAACAGAGGCAGGGAGATTTCCGAATTATTTCCAATATTAAAAGAAAATGTATGCTTACTGTCTCCTAAGAATTAAGGGGCTGGGGTCACAAGATTCTGATTCATAGGATAATCAAAAGGGAACCTGGAGTAAATGACTGGATTGATATGTAAAATAAAAGTCAACGTTTATAATCTGCAATAGACAAGTTATCCAGAGAACTTTTAGAATAGCAAAAGAGAACTGCTTGAGGAACAGTCATAAGCAGAGAATAGCAAGAGAAAACTGTACATGTAGAGAGATGTCTGGAAATCTCCAGAGAAAGCAGATCAGAAAGAAGGAAAGAAAGAAAGAAAGAAAGAAAGAAAGAAAGAAAGAAAGAAAGAAAGAAAGAAAGAAAGAAAGAAAGAACAGGCTGGGAAGCTGTCTTGAGCAGATAATGGGCTACCAGCTTCAACTTATGATTTGAATTTGAGTCATTTGTTTTCACTGCTCCCAGATAGCTATTCCTCAGAATCCCTCTCCAAGCAGAGGCTGGTCCTTGCTATATAACTATGACTTTAACTGAGAAGGCCAAGTTTTCCCTCACTGTGTGTTTTTGATTTTTTTCAACACCACCTGCCAAGCTAAGTACCTTGGGTACAAAGGAAGAAATAAAAACTGAAAAGAGCCCTTGGACATTTGAAATGACAGAGAAATGTTTAGATTTGTTTCTATGTGTGTTTCTAATTATTTGAATGAAAGTATATAATGTTTTAAATTTTATTTTTTTTGTTTTGAGACATGAGTCTCACATAAACCAGGCTGGCCTCAAATCTACTATGCAGCTAAAGATGGCTTCCTGCTTCTACCTTCCACATGTTAAGATTATAGGCATGCATATAGAATCTTAAAGAATCTTAAAGAGATGTAAAATACATAAAATTGATACTATAAAATTTAAAAACTTGATAACCAACTAAATAATTTGACCTTTAAATCATAGGGTATGGTAAGGTGAGGGCAAGTGCCAGTGGTTATAAAGCAAGATTACTTTAATTTAAAAAACAAAATCAAGCTCTAGAAAATATTGTAAATTGTCTAACTCTATGTAGGTTAAAATGTCCCCACCATGGATAGCCATTGGCATGAACTATGAGCTGTGACTAAGTGCAGTGAACAATAAGGGCTGATTCCATGAGAGAATGTGGCCATCCCAACCCATTTGTTCTTGCTCACAGAGCCAAAGTGCACAGTGGATACCACGTGTCTGAATCAACATCAAGTTCACATTCAGCCCTTAGGAGAAACCTAACCTATATAGGACTCATTTCAGAGCGGATTCTTTGTCATTTTACTCTAACTCACACAGTTAAGTGTTTGGTAATGATTTTCCCATGTTTTACTTTTTATAGAAAAATCCTAAGATCTAAAATGTGCACTTTTAAAACTATAGAAATAAGAATGTCACATAAAGAGGAAAACACATTATTAGAACACTGTCATCAATGGCTCAACCTTTTTATCCTTTAGGAGAGAAGTCAAACTAATTAATTTTAGTTACTGGACCAAGAACATGCTACTTTGGGAGACAGGGTCTGTACTTGCATTGACAGGAAAAAAGAATAGGCTCTGGACCCCTTCTAGAGTAATATGGATCAGATATAACAGGAAAAGATCACCTGAAGATCTCAAACATTTTGAGAAAATCAAATAAGACAGGTAAATTGATATGCTGATGAGACCAGCCTAACAACTGGCTTAGACATAAAAAGGTCTCTAGCCAAAACTTAAGCTACAAAGGGACAATAAATCTTATTAGTTATAGAATCTCCAATTTAGAACAGGAAGGAAATAGATGGGATAGATTACTAATTTTATTCTTGAACAAAGCATTGTGTAGCCATAATCTTACATTAATAGAAACCTTTATAATTGATACAAATTTCTTACATTGGTACACAATTTATATTGATACAGATTTAAGATTTTCATAGGTATAAACTTCTATATCAATACAAAATTTTAGATTTATATAGTTACTCTTAAATAGGCATTGTGCCTATGCAACTCATTTAAGAATACAAGGCTTAGACCCAGTACACTTAGCGTTGTTATTGCAATGGTGTTGATAAAACACAGAGACCATCACTTAAGAAAGTAAGGGCAGGAACTCAAATAGAGCAGGACCCGGGAGGGAGGCTACAGGTGAGTGCTGCATACTGGCTCACTCCTTCTGAATCAGTTAGTTTGCTTTCTTATACAACCAAGAAGCACCTTTCTAGGAGTGCCCCTACCCAAAATGGGCTTGGTTGTGTCCTCACCTATCAATCACTAATTGAGAAAATGTCCCACATGTTTGCCTCAATTGACATTCCCTCTTCCCAAATGACTCTAGGTAGTATAATGTTAACAAAACCACTAGCCAGCACAGGTCTCAATTAAAAATGTACATGAGGGGGACCTAAAATGTTCACAAATATACTAGGCCTTAATTTAAGCTGATTGACTCAAAATCTCTGGAAGTGAGGCCTTCAATAAGTATTCTTCAAAATATTTCTCAGATCATTTTACTTGTTCCTCTGAGGAGTTTTTATTGTTAGCACATAAGGAAAAAAATGACTATTCTAGAAAATAATGTTCTTTCAAAGTAACTCTAAAAATGTTCAAGTAATCCACAGGAATGCAGAGTCCCTAGGGCATCTGTAAATCAGTAGTACAGTATAACAGAAGCTGGTGTGTTAGTGTGCCATACTTTGACTGTGGTGACAGTCATACAAAATGTGCATCTGCTCTAATTACACAGGACTCAGGAAAAAAGCCACACTTCCTATCACAGATATGTGCTCTGAGGACGCTAAATGCTGCAACCTGCTTGAAGACCATTTATTTTTCTAGCTATCTGATCAGCCAAAAAGTGTAATAAAACTTCTTTCACATGCCTGATAATGACCAACGACTGTAGCCCACATCAAAGCTCTGTTTAATTATGGACACTAGAGTGTTAACTTCTCCACCTGCTAAATACTCCAGGATATGAAGCCCCACTACTCTGACACATTTCTAGGTCAAAAATGTCAAGACACATATGGTGTACACATTTTATATTCTATTCAAATATCAAAAATTTTTCAAAATATTTCTACACTCACTACTTTTCCGAGGAGACTCTGGAGGTAAGGGAAGCAATTGTCCTCTTCCCTTTCATAAAGAAATGAGTTATTCTTCCTGGCCTGGAACCTGAAAATGCTAGTTCTGTACACCTTTCTTTGTTTTTTTTATTTTCATAACAATTTTATATTGCAGTGAAAATATTGAATATACTGGGTTAAAATATTAAGTTTACCCTTTTTTAGAAAACCTTTTGGAATGATTATGGGAACACTTTCAATCACACATATGGCTCAGCCTGTATTTCTATTGGGAAACCTGGCCTCTGGGGACCT
Organism: Arvicanthis niloticus; assembly: GCF_011762505.2. Classification (NCBI taxonomy): domain Eukaryota; kingdom Metazoa; phylum Chordata; class Mammalia; order Rodentia; family Muridae; genus Arvicanthis; species Arvicanthis niloticus. The sequence continues at coordinate 61,903,696 of NC_047674.1, read as the reverse complement.
CGGTAAGAATGAGACAGGAGCCACCTCTGCCTGTTTTCCTGGTCTGTACACCTTTCTAAAAGCCATGTTTCCTCTGTTGCTACTGCATTTGGGGGACTGTTATAATCAAATTGCAGTAACACTCATGTATCTTTTGTCTTTATATAATTGAGTTCTTTTCATTCAGATGCTACTCTTTGGTGTCACCATTCATCCCAAATAATGACCAATGAGCCCCTGCTACCATTTGTAGGGTACAGAGAGAAAGAAGAACTAAGATACTAGATTCTGCTGTAATCTTTCTCCACTGCACCTTCTTTGTATCTCTGGACAATAGCAAACCCTCTGGACTATTCAATGGCACATCATTTGATGTTTTCCCAGCACTATCAGCATCCCGACTTCTGCAAATTTACTTTTCAGAATGCTGTATTTCCTCACCCCTTCTGAACATGGCAATGTGGATATAATACTTCTTTTAGTTAAGTCAAAACTTTTTCACATCTCTAGCAGCCATTCCAGTGCTGAGCTCACACCATTTTCAAGGATCCCTTGCCAAAATGCAAAATTCTATGTCTTGGGAAGTATTTCCATATACAAGTCTTACCCTCGAGGAGATGGAAAGACTAAATCAACTAGATTCCAACCATGCCCAGTCATCAGCCACCACTGATTAAGTTGCAAGAAATGGTTATGTGGTAAGACCAATCATACAGGTTCCCTCTTAGTCAGGCTAATATAAACAATACTGCCTGTCCTGACATTATCTTATTCTTTGAGGAAACCAAGAGCTAATGTGTGGCAAATCTATTCAATTAAATCCTTCTACTCACAAAGAGCAAGCTTCTCATTCTGAAAACACTCTGGATGTGATCTGGCTTTCTTAGCAGCATCACCACAAAATGTCTTACTACAAAGTAATCAAGCCACCAAATGTTTCACTTTCCATCAAAGGAGATATAGGAGTAGTCCATGTCATGGGATACAGATTGTCATAGTCTAGAAGTGAGTTACAGGAGGGAGAGATGAAGATCACTTAAAAGCAGCACTGCAGGCCATATGGCAGTCTCCAGAACAGAGTGTTCAACTAAGCCAAGTGACTTTATCTGGTTTTATGTAACCAGAAGTAAAAATAAGTGGGTCTGGATGCAAGGATTGAGAAGGCAGGTACCTGCCTAGTAACTATTTCTCCTACTGACTCAGTGGGAATCTGTGCTCCTTCTCCCTGAAGCTCTGAGCTCTGCAGAGTATAAAATCCCAGCTTGCAAAGTGGAAACATTATGCAAATGCACACATCAGGAACCCTATTAGGAAAGAGCCACATTTGCTAGCTGAGCATTTTAGACTTCTTTTCAGCCACTCCATAAAAAGCAAAGTCATCATTCCAACTGACATTATTGGTCTTGGTGGTCAAAAAGAGAGATATCTGGTGTTAGAAATGTTGTTTACAATATATGCAACTGTTTTAAAGATTTTGAAAGCATCTAGTTTCTCTTTTTTTTCAAACATTTGGTGTTTGAAAGCATCTAGTGTTAAAAGGAAACTTTTCTCTCAAAATACAATTAGAGCATAATTATGCCTATTTGTACCAGTGAGGTACAAGATAGTCCTAATACCCAGTCCATCCTTTTGTTGACTAACCAGCACCTCTGTCATCTATCCTAACTAAAACACTTAGTTCTGAACCTGGCTTTTTCCTTGGCTTTAGGATGAATGTCAGCTGATGACCATACACTCAGATCTTTTCTCTCAAAGTAAATAGCTATAAGTTTTCAACCCCGTCAGAAATCCAGAATGACTGAGTTGACTATAATTGTGGGAAGCACAAAGCATAGCTTCTAAAACTTAGCCAATTTATAGAGACCTCTGAACACCTGGACACTCGCTCTACTTCAAAACGTTAGAGCATCTGTTCTTCTGCCTTCTGGCCCAGGATCATCTGACAGACCTTAGTGCTGCAGAATTATTAAGGGCTGATTACTCTGTCTAGGCAGATATAGTCAGTCGACTATTCTGCAAGTGTGTCCTTTTCTGGACAGTAATTTGTCTGTAGAAGGAAAGTGGCAATTCTTGCCTAGTGGCTGTCTCACCACAACTGGAGTAACTCCAAGGATGCTCAATTTCTTCTTAGAATTTAACATAGGAAGCTGTCTGGAGCAGACAGGTCTCTGATGAAAATGAACATTAATACTGAAATGTTTGTCATGTCAATTCTAAGGATTTCTGATGTTTTGAAAACCAGCTATCCATGTAAGGTAATCTGGACTGTTGCCTGTTAACTCCACTCAGCTATTTCTAAATAAAACATAGAGAACACCCTTATAATAAACTCCAAGTCATGAATTTGCTATAGTCCCTTAACTCACAGGCTGACCATCTCAAATCAGTTAAAAAAGTTAAAGAAGGACTGGGTCTAAGCTTTGTATTCCTAAGTGTGTTATACTGGTACAATGCCTATGAGAGTAACAATATTCATCTCACTCTTATATCACTAAGAAGAAGGGTGATGTGTAGGAGGAGCTAAGGTGGGAGGAGTACTGAGAGGAAGAAAAGGAGTAAGAAGAGGAGAAGAAGAAGGAGAGGAGAAGCTAGGTGATGAAAGAGAGATAGACGGGGGAGACAGGGAAGCAGATGTTCATGTATCTCCACCAGTCAAAGATAGTTGATATATCTAGGTTGGGTAGTGGGTTACACCTCTGATTGAACAATACCAAACTTATAAAGCCTATGATTAACATTTCTTAAAAAAATGTATAAATGCAAAAAGGAAAAGGGGGCATGGGATAGGGGTTTTCTAAGGGGGGGGAATGGGGAAAGAGGATGGTATCTGAAGTGTAAATGAAAGATCTAATTTAAAAAAAAAGAAAGCATCTAGTGTCTCTTCATTTTCTCTTCCTTCTTTGTAAGGATACATGGGCAACTGTAGTGAACCAACATGGGATGGATGGATGGTCTATTTTTGAACAATATATTTGCTAGCTAAGAGTAAAGGGAATACAGAAAGAAAAGTAGAGAATAATGGTTTTTCTGGCTGTGACACAGGGGCTGAGATGGCAGCTCTGGTTTGTTGTATTTACTTCCCTCTTTACAAATCCACTAGAACCTTGCAAGTGCACTTAAAATTGTTAAGTAACTATTAGGAAGATTGCGTTATTCTTTATTTTCATATCACCTTAATCGTGATCTAACAGTATCTTAGATTCTAACAGTGACAAACATAGGTAAAGTACATTATTTATTTTTAACTAAATTTGAATTACTTGTTAAAGATTTAAGCTTGAATACTTTTATGTTAAAAAATTAACTTTTTATTAATATTCATGAGGCATCCAAGGTAGGACAAGGCATCAAAAATGGGATAAGGATTGTCATTTATGGCTATCATTATTTCTCCCCCCCCCTCACATATATACACACACACATACATACAACTAATTTAAAATATATTGTTATGGTACAACACTTTAAGATAATATGTGAACTCTAAATGTCTGTGTACCCCTCAAAGTATGTTTCAAAATAATAATTTGAAAATAATAAGACTTTCTGTGTTAGAAGCCTGGTTTCTAAAAGATCTTGAAATATCAATTTGTTTGTTTTTAAAGAGGTAGCTGTAGTAAAAAAAAATCTTTAAAACAGTTGCATATATTGTAAACAACATTTCTAAAAGCATAGAAATAAGCTGTCCTCTTAGTCTTTGGAATAAAGAGTTCAGTATAGGAGAGTGTCTAATATGAAATACCTATCTTCAAGTAAGAGTAATTATCTTTTAAAGCTAATTTATGTCCTTAATAATAGGAACCATGTTGTGGAACCAGAATTGCAATTAGAATAGGGAGATAACACCTAGATCAGAATCATATGATTGTATATATCTTGTCTTTAAAACTTTTAAATTTAAAAATCTGTATTATTTGTCTCCAAGAGATTAGGATCGTTTACTATCTTATTGTTTTACTTATGTGGCCATAATGATTAAATATGTATTTTTAGTTTTTCATCATGTTTCTTAAAATTTAGTTTTACTATGAACAGAATGAAGATGGGCCAACTTTAGCCTACATAAACATTTACTTATTTTCAATTTCATGATAAATATATGACATATAACAAACCATAATCACATGGAGAATATATATTATATTATATTATATATTTCACATAATATTGATAATATTATATTATATATTCCACATGTGATTATGTGATATATAAATATATATGATCATGCATTTAATATATTTAAATAAGCCAGAATTTTGAACATTATTTTTGTTAGAATTATAGCTTTATAATTTTTTATTGTGAAAAGGAAATTTGCAAGTAAACATATTGCTAGATCTGGCAAAAACAGAAGTGGACACATTAAATAATTGAATATTGGGACAGAGTGGGAGTGACGGCAACATTTTGTCATATTTAGAGGTAAAAGGGCCTAGAGATACAAGAAAGAAATATTAGGCATTCAGACACAGCAGAGTCTGCTACAGCAGCTCCTCAATGGCAACAACTTGTTAAACACTAGGCAACTTACCCTTAAAGACAAAATTAATATTAGTTTTCTGCTATGGGACTACATGTCTCACCTTCCCTTAAAGACTATGGAAGCCATTTCTACCCATTTTTGCCTTTATAAAGAGAACCTTTCTTTCTTCTTTTGTAGGCACTTTGGCCAGCTGAACATGTGGGTCACAATATACCCCCTTGTCAGGAATAAATAGTGCTGCCTAAGATTAAACCAAGTCTCCCTTTCCTTTTGTTTTCCATTTCTCTACAGTCTCTACAGCTGCCTCTTTTCAAAGTAATCGAGTATAGATTCTGATACCATATATAGGAAATCTGAGCCTTCCAGAAGCTCAACCTCACCCATGGACAAATCCCAGGTTCTCATATGCTCCCTGGGCCAGACCAGAGGCAGACAAGCAGGACTACCTCTTTCTTTCAGACAGCCTTTCCTTTTTACTCTGCCTCTGCCCTTATTCTTGCACCTTACTGCCCTGCTGTAAGAGATGTCTGACATAGGTGGGAAGCCATGCTACATTCCACCACAATACACATGCAACATAGAAACCTAGAGACAAGGTAATCTGTTGTACCTAATGCTAGTTAGGTCTTAGGGGCTCACTGGAGTATCAGTTACTGAAGTATTCTTAAAGCTCATTCATTTAAGAGCACAGGAAACGTTGCATTGGCTATGAGACCACTCCTTCATCTGAAACCTCTGACAACCATTGACTGGCCCCAAAACTCCATATCACTGAATTTTTCTGTTGTGTTACAGGTGCATTTGGTCATTTCCAGATGTCTTAGTAATGTATTCTATTGCTGTAAAGAGAAACCATGACCACAGTAGCAATTATGAATGAAAATATTTAATCATGACTGTTCAGAGCTTTAGTCCACTCTTATCATGGTAGGAAGCGTGGTGACACACAGGCAGATATGGTGCTGGAAACATAGCTGAGAATTCTACATCTTGGATAGCAGGAAAAGTGTAAAAGCAACTTATGGTTCTGGCTCAAACTTCTGAAACCTCAAAGTCCATCCCTAGTTCCACACTTCCTCCAAGGAGTCCATACCTACTCCAACAAGGACATGCCTCCTAATAGTGCCAGTCCCTATAAGCCTATGAGAGCCATTTTCATTCAACCCATTACAAGTATACTCACAACAACTAGACATTGACCCCTATCTGTACTTTGGTTGTAGGCCCAGCCATGGTTTTCTAATTTTCTGTATTAAAAGCCACCCCTTTGGCTTATTTAAGAGATGATTTAAATAGGCTCTAATTAGGAGAATTAAAACCAGCAACTCTCCCTAGCCTTTCACTGACCACTGTTGAGCCAAATTTGAAACTTTTAATTTCTGTTACTTAAGTTGATTTAGGTAACTTCAGAAGATGAAATGGCAGAATAGTCCAAAGTCTCCTACCCCATAAAACTCCTGGCTCACACAAATCATTCTCAAGGCTCTGGCTTACAATCATGCCCAAAGACAGAATGCTAACCACTTCCGCTCATCCTCAAAACTTGTATTTTCATAAGAGTCTTTTGCCTTACACCTCTTAGGAGATTTTTGGCCTACACATGTTTCTGCCTCTTCAAGTCTAGAAAATCCTGCTTTTATCTTTAACAGCTAAGAGGTAAAGAGCATTTCCGGCTGTGGATGTGTAGTACACTGGGTTCAACCTTATAAGGATTCAAATGACTTTTGCATATGAATAATAATGAAAAATTGTTTCATGCTGCTCTTCTCCAATAAGATGGTTGGCTCTGGAGTTGGATTTTGGCACATTTGTTGCAGACCCAAGCATGTTTCTTTAAAACTTTCCTCCAAAGTCTCTGTCCTAGGTTAGGCCAACCCCTTGACTCTGGGACAGGGAAGAGAAAAAACCAGAGCAGAAAAAGAAAAAGACATTTCACTCCGGAAAAAAATCTAAGAACATAAACTATTTGCCATAAAAGTTACAAATGTCAAGGTGTTTAACACACTAAATTCTCCTCCTTTATTTTTGGTTTTGGTTACCATCTTTAAAGCTTTTGTTGAAACTTTAACTTTCTATATTTTAGAATTTATAAATTCATTAAATGTGATTTTAAAAGGATGTATAGATAATCTTAATTTGCTATAATATACCATGTATGTAACTTGAATTCAACTCTTGTTTAGGACAAGGTTACATGCCTGATGGGCTCACCTTGGAATATATACCATGTAGTTTGTCTACATTTTGGATTATGACCTAGGCTCTCCTTTGAGTAAATGACAACAATATAGTTTGCTGAAATCATGTGACTCTGCCACTATCTTTACTAAGATTAGAAAGGACATACCATGTGCTTACCATCTTAGTTAAGGTGACCATGTGGTATAAACCAACTAAGGCAGTAACCATTAAACAACTAAACCCATTAAGAGCCCTTGCCTTATCATTGAATCTTTCTTTTATTACACTAAGGAGGCAACACCAGGATTTCAAGATGGCTTGACTTGAAATTAAGTCATATAAAAGCTGGAATTTTATGTGAATGCATTATAAAAGAAGCAGAAAAATGAGGTCCCACTCTCTGTGGACTATATTTATGGTTTAAACTTTATCTTGACACTAAGGAGTCTTTAATGCAAGAATCTCAATTTTTAAGGCTCAAACTTAATAGAAATAAAATTATAAAATCCTAATTTTATAAAAGAGTTACTAACATGGTAGATATGTAAAACATGATTAAGATACAAATTGGTGGTCAGTCATGGTAAGTACAAATATAATTTAATAAGAGACAATTTTACAGTGAGAGATCAGTTTATAACTTGCATTATGTAGCCTTCTGTATATGTTGTCAAAGACTGAAACAAGTAACTGAAAACAACTTTAAAGTAAACATGAAGTCTGTTTAATGTAAAATAACATTTAAAATCAAGTATATTATAGTTTGATATAAAATGGTGAGTGTTTGACTAAAATGGGTTAAATTTATGACACACTTGCATCTGAAGTAAAACCCAGGCTCAAGTAGTTCTCTTGGATAAAGTACAATTTTTCTCCAATGGAACAGTCTACAAGAGTAAGTTATAGACTAACCTTATTACAAGACAAGGATACATGAGAAATAAGTTCTACTAAAAGTCCACTGCTTCTGCCACCCACTGCTTCAGCCATATAGACCAAACAAGACAAAAAACTACTCCTCATCTAAACAGGAACTATTCATCATGTCTCACATGGCACAAGGCATGGGTTCTCTTGCCCAATGAATGTATTACCTACATCTACATTCTAAATGTTTTATATAACAAAGGAAAATAGCAATTACTCTTGCCTTCAGTTTGTTCCAAATTGAAATGTGAGGAAGCTATGATCAGGGGAACTTTATACATAAACCTACAACCCAACTGGGATAGAACCTTCTTGCTCAAACAGTTAGCTTTGCCTTTTATTCTGGAATTTAAATCTTCCTCTTAGTAAAAGCTAATTAATTTCAGGGTCAACACTATAACCATTCATGTTCTCTGATTAAAGAAGAGTGCCAGATACTCTGTCATCAAACTCACAGCATTGGAAAATTGTTCGGAATATCAATTCTTTGACAGGTTTTTAATTGTAAAATCAACAAATTATTCTATTAAAGGATATCCTAAGCCTTTAGATTCTTCAGGAAGAGATGACTTAGATAAAAAAAAAAAAAAGATTATCTCCAACCTGGTGCTTACCTCTGTTGCTTTGAGAATATTTGATCGTCTCTACCCAGATAGAGTTATTGAGGGCTGGTACCTATACTCCCACTTTGATAAGCATAGGAAATGCTTCTTGTAGATGTTTTCCAAGAAATTCTGAAAACCAACATTGGTTAGATCATTTAACTTTTTATCTTGTTTTATAAATTATGCCTCTATGCAATAAATATATTTTTTAAGGACAATTATCTTAAAATGTGTGCTTAGTGCTGTCATTATGTGGTGATTTTGAGATTTCACCTTAGACAAAAGGTGTAAAGAGTTGGTTTGTGCCTTGTTAATTCAGTTTATGTTACATATAAATTACTTATTACAAATTTGACATGACTGACTGCTTTCATCTCTTATCTGTTGGTTGACGATTAATTTTAGAAAACTTTATAAAAGGACTCATTTACTCTTGACATGATAGTCACTGACTCAGACAGTAATTTAAAATTTTGTAGAGCAGCTGTTCTCAACTTATGGGTTAGGACCCCTTGGCAAAACTCTATTTCCAAAAATATTTACATAAAATTTATAACAGTAGCAAAATTAAAGTTATGAGGTAGCAATGAGAGTAATTTTATGGTTGAGGAGGTAACTATAATATGAGGAGCTGTATTAAAGGTTGGCAGCATTAGGAGTGTTGTAAACCACTGTTACAGAGAATTTTCTGCTGAGAAATCAGGTTAGATTTTAAAACAAATGTACAAAATTCATTATATATAAAAGCACGGAATATCACTTAGTCACTTTCACTTCAGATTCCGCCCTTAGATGCTGACTTTAACTGACTTGCTTTACAAAGCTTCCAAATGTCTCTTCCTTATCCAGGAGTCTAATGTAATCAAATAGCTAATCACAGTTATCCTTCTACGGAGCTCTAGTACATGATTGAGCCAGTTGTACAATTTCATTTAACTTATGTTAATCTTGATGTAAAACTTTTTCTTATGTTACTTTGTATCTTAGTGTTCCCCACAAAGTTGTATAGTTATTACCTCCAGACTTACGTTCTGAATCACTGCTAACTCTTTTATCACAGCACTTTGGAAGACCTATTCTGTGGCCCTCTAACTGCTATTCCGTTCATGGAATTGAAATAGTTACTGAGAGATCACCACTAAACCTATAAAAGCAGTTTGAATGAAAGACCATGTGTTAGCACTTCTTTAGGCTCAGCCCAAAAGTTACTTAGTTACTTAGCAACAGCCGAATACAAGCCTGGTTCACATATAAAATATAAAATGACTGTTGGGCTTCTCTCTCTCCTCTCCTCTCCTCTCCTCTCCTCTCCTCTCCTCTCCTCTCCTCTCCTCTCCTCTCCTCTCCTCTCCTCTCCTCTCCTCTCCTCCCCTCTCCTCTCCATGTGTTCTCTTCTTTCACTCTTCTCTCTCTTTCTGTCCTTTTCTGTCTTCTTTTTTTCCTCTGCCTCTACTCCCTTCTCCAGATCCCCTTCACAGGTGCCAAATAAACCTCCTATATATAGACCTGTCATATGGCTGTTACCTGGGGGTTGGGGTAGAGATGCCTTAGCAGGGGCCCTCTAAGGTAGCCCCTCCCACTGCCTGCTAAGGTAGCCACTCCCACTGCATTACACCATTTTATAAAGCATATCACTGTCAGCCTTCTAACTCATTCCACTTTGGGCTGTGTTGGAGAGGTTGGAAGGTCTGAGCTTGAGCTTAAATAAATACTCTTTGCTTTTGCATGTGAGTTGTACTCCTAGTGATTTCTGGGGTTCTGTGGGGACCCCATGATCTGGGCATAACACTTTAAAATTTTTAAAAAACAACAACAACAAAAACACTTGGAAATCTAATCTTTTTTTCTTAGTCAAATATGAAGGGAGTTTGGTGATCTCCAGAGGACTCAATGAAACCATGAAATTTTATGAGTGCCACAGTTTTGCCTTATACCATGTAATAACAGTAGCCAAGGTGATGTTAAAGTCACATGCATTTGCCTTTTTTATGATTCCATTAGCAAAATGACTGCCAAGTTACATGGTTGCTTCTGTCTTAATGAGCTCCCTTAGCCAAGATTTCAGGAAATCACATGGTTGTTTTTTGTCTAAGGTGAACTCAGCTCCATGCTAAAGTAAGCCTATCCTCCATCTGTGAACTCCTCGTCCTTCTGGAATCTGCCATTTCACAGGTCAAATCTGGACTGTTATACCCTTTTCTTTAAAAACTATTTAAATAGGTTTATATAAATATAAGAGGAGATGATACCCCTAGCCTAGGCAGGTAGGCCCAAAATGGCAAAATGAAGTATGGGAGGAATTTCATGGTCTCAATTTAAGGGAGTTGAGTCTGTTTTTGCTGAGAGAGTAGAGTTACAGCAGGAAGTTTCTCTCAGAGTTTCAGAAGAGTAACTTCCTGAGGAATGCCATCAGCCCATTTCCAGGATGGGGAAAGAATTGCTCTGTTTTGTTCTCCTTTCCTCAGTCACAAAGTCAGGGAGCCAGCCTGATCCAGGACAAAAAGTTGGAGGACAAACATTATTCTGGATAGGAAGACCAAGAGCCAGTGTCTGAACTTAGACAGGTCAGGAAGTTTCGACAACATAACTTAATATGTTCTGTTTTTCATAGAAAAGGATGATACCGAACCAGGTTAGCATCTAGGAGAGAGGATAGAAAATTAGGTTTAGAAGTGGTTGATTAATCAATCTTCTTAAAAGCCATCTTATAGTAAAGACAAACTAGGCTCATTCCTGATTATGATTAAACCTGTTTCTCATGGATTAGGCTGTAACAACCTGTAACCTTAACATTCTTCACCACTTGTTACAGGGAACAGAAACTATACCTTTGTTTCAAAACCATCATACAACTCTTCCTTTGTTTCAAAACATTATGGCTACTTTGTTATGACTATGATGTTAAAACTACCTTGCAATCATGTCTTTTGTTTTCAGAAGGTGGTTGTGACTAACTTGTTATACTTATGTTCTGTTCCTGTAGCCCTGCTTATTTGCCCACAAAATATCTGACATGGAAATCCCCTACCCTGAGCTATAAAATCCTTGTTTCCTCATGTCCAATGATAGTCTCTTGAACCTTAGTTTTAGAGAGAGACAGCTGTGTACATGAATAAAAGGCTTGTTTTATTAATTCTTGTTTTAAGTAGTTTGGTCTTGATGCTTTGAGTCTTCAGTCTTTGGAATTAACATGTTAAAATGTGAAGTGCAGAAATGAAGAAATATAGTACAGGCCAGGAGTGAAAACAGAAAAGAAACATAAAGTTGCAGACTCTGAACCTTTGATGTTTTAGCTAGTCAGGTTATTTAAGTCAGAGAGATTTGAAGGTGGAAAGTACCAAATTATGGCCAGGTATCTAGCCATTGTGTATTGAAATTGGAGCCAGATCTAAAGAGAGCCTCCTATTTCTAGAGATGCATGTCTTTCTCTTATTTTTATGTCTCCTCCATCAATTTTATCTAACGGAAAGGTTATAACTCTTAAACAAATATGTGACTTTCATAGTTTATATTTATGTACAAGGACTCTTGCATTTCCAAACATATTGGTAGATAAGAGTATATAAAAGTATGGATTTGAAAGTTTACAAATGTTCTTTAAATGAAAAATCCTGTTAAATTGTCTGGCTAGCATTTCAAATTATTCACTTTGTTCTAATATTCCAATGATTTTCTTTACCTATTGTAAGTACAAATTCAGTGACTTTTAGTATATTTACAGTTTTGTCACATCATCTTCACTATGTAATCACAGGATATTCCTGTCATCCTAAAAAGCAATATGAGATAATCCCATTTTCCTCTAAGTTAAATTTTTACTATTTTTAAAATAAATTAATTTTTCTCATGACTTATTTCAATTATGCTTTTTGGAAGTCAATACACTATGTACAGAACAACACAGCTTACTTGTTTCCATTAGCTTTAAAATGTGTCATTGTCAGGATGCAATATTTCAAAGGAGGGGTTTCATAAAGTACAAAGAGTCCAACCATCAGAATTCCTTGGTCTCAAGTATTTTTATTAGCATAATTACTCATCTTTGTTAAATTTTGTCAACTAGATTAGAGTTTCCATATAAACAACAACAACAAATCAGAAAAAAATTTTTCTTCAATGAAATAGTTACTGATAGATCTCTTTTCATGTAGATTTATTCCTTGCTTGAAGCCATATGAGTGACAGAGAGTGGCTCTGGCTGAACTCTGAGTGACATGTTTATTCCTGGAACAGCCAACCTCAGATGAACTACTTTGCAGTTCTCTCATGCTTGGGCAAGGAAGGAATATGACAGAAGGAAGCAGGGCATGGCATTCTGTCATGCAACAGGCATAACAAACACTGCAGGCTTTCTTGTCATCACAAAATAATGGAAGAGAGGAGAAATCACAATGAAAAACAAAGCAAAGAAGGAGCTTTTCAAAACCTAGAGGGAAAACAGTTAGAATATTGAATTCCTGCAGGATTGTATCAGTACCTTGGAGAGTAGACTCTTGACTTCATACTTCCAGAACAGACTGCACACTGAGCTAGAGACACCTGATTCAGCTCAGCAGGTTTTCAGACTCTGGTCTTATTCCCTTTGCATTAGAGATGTGCTTTCTTTGTCTTAATAGTCATACAGCTTAATTTTCAAGTCCAATGGAAGTTTCCTCACAGAGAAATTTTACTGCTTTACAGTACATCAGCACCAATGGCTATCATGTAAGTCCCCATATTCCCTACCTTTTCTGACCACCAGTTTAAAACTATCTGAATTTGTTTTTTGAATTGAAATTACTAAAAGCACCAAGGAAAGACCTTTATATGTTCACAGTTTCTGTACTGTCTTTCTGAGTCTGAGTTACCACTCAATATGATTTTTTCTAGTTCAATTTATTTTTTTGCAAAGTTTATAACTTCATTTTTTTAGAGATGAATAGTATTCCATTGTGTACATGCACCCCGTTTTCAGCATTCACTCATCAGTTGAAGGATATCTAGGCTGTTCCAATTTCCTATCTATTGTGGATAAAGCATAAATGAACAATGCTGGGCAAGTATCTGTAGAGTAGGATGTAAAGTTATATGCCAAGAAGTAGTATAACTAGATCATGTGGTAAATGTTTTTTGAGGTTTCTCTACACTTATTTCCAAAGTGATTAAACCACCTTAAAAATCCCACCAACAGTGAATATGGGTTCCTTTCCCCATAACTCTCCAGCATTTAATGCTAGTTGTTTTGTTGATCTGTCCATTCTTACTATGGTAAGATGAAATCTCCAAGTTTTTTAATTTGCATTTTAATAGTTGCTATGGATGATGGGACTTCATAAAACTAAAAAGCTTCTACACAGCTGAGGAAATAATCAATGTGATGAAGATGAAGACCATAGAATGGGAAAACATCTTTGCCAATTATATATTAATCAAAGAACTAATATCTAGAATATATATTCTAAATACAAAGAGTCAGAAAACAGGTGACCCATTCAAATATGGCCTTTTGATAAAAACTGGTAGTTCTCAATAGAAGACAAAAAAAGAGGGAAAGAAATATTTCAAAATAGAGTTCATCTTGAAGATGCTTTCTTTCTACAGTGTATGTTTTTGGCATTAATTTTTGTTAAATACTAAGTGATTAATGTTATGTGTATTCATGTTTGGGTCTTTGATTTTTTTGTCCCTTTCATCTACATTTTTGCTTTTGTGCTAGTTTCATATTGTTTTTATTACTCTGGCTTATTAATACATCATGAGGTAGATGATATTCCCTTCAGCATTTTTCTTTTTTTCTTTTTCTTTCTTTTTTTTTTTTCAGAAATGGTTTGGCTGTCTGGGGACTTTGTGGTTCCATTTGAATTTTAGAATAGATTTTTCTGTTTATGTGAAGAATAAGATGGAGTTTTGACTGAGATTGCATTGAATCTGTACTAGTCTTTTGGTAAATTAGTTTTACCAAGCCATGAGCACAGGACATCTTTACATTTTCTAATGACTTTATCTCTTTTCAGATAGTTAAAGTTTTCATTACAGAAGCTTTTCATATCCTAGGTAAGGTTCATATCCTAAATATTTTATTTTATCTGAAGCTAATGTGAAAGGCAATGTGTCTATGATTTTCTTTTCTATGGGCTTGTTTGTGGTGTATAGACAGACTATTGACTTTGTGTGTTGATTCTGGGTCCTATGAATCTTCTAAAATTGCTGTTTGTTTCTAGTTTTCTGATAGAATATTTGGAATCTTCTATGTGTAACATCATATTATCCACTCAAAATTTGATTTATATTTCTATTTATGTCCCTTTAATTTGCTCCTCACACTTTATTGGTACAGCTAGTGTCTTTAGCATAGTTTTCAAAAAGAGTAGGGGAACTAGATAGTCCTAACTCATTCCTCACTTCATTGGTATTGCTTCAAACTTTTCTCCATTTAGAATGATGTTGAGTGTATGTTTCTAATATATAGCTTTTACTATTCTGAGGTATGTTCACTCTGGTCCTACATTCTCTAAGACATCTGTCATGCATCCATGTTGGGTTTTGTCAAAGACTTTTCCTACCTATATGGAGGTGCTCATGTGGTATTGTCTTTAAGTCCATGTATGTAGTTTATTACATTTATAGATTTGCATATCTTGAACCACCCCTGCATCTCTGATATAAAGCAAACTTAGTTGTGGTTGATAATCTTTTTTATGCATGTCTGTATTTGGTTTATATGCATTTTATTGAGCATTTTTGAAGCTCAGGGATATCGGCCTGTAGTTTCATTTCTTTTTTTCTTTTTCTTTTTTTTTTCCTTGCTGTATCTTCATATGGTTTTGGTAGTAATGTGATACTGACTTCATAGAAGGAATCTAGGAGTGTTCTCATAAGGGTTCATGATTCACCAAAGAATGATACCCCAGACTCAAATAGTATGCAAAAGCAAAGAGTGTTTTATTCTGCAAAAATCCAGCTTGCAAGGATCTACGATTCACCAAGATGAAGATACTTAAGTGAGATTACAGGCTCAATTTAAAGCAGATTAGGAGAATTCCAGGGAGGAGATAGGTGACCTTTATCTTGATTGATTGGCTCAGTCTCTAGGGTTATGGGTATCTTTGGGATTGGATATGGCTCTGAGGACATTCCAGAACCATTGCTAGGGACTTGGGGGCTGGAAACTGTTGCTGATTAACTGATTTTGCCTCAGACCATGTGGCTGTACAGCTTCTGATGGTGGGGTGGCTTCTGATTGGTTGCCCACAGTCTGTGTTTTTCCACTAACTTAATGTCCCAGATTTGTCCAATTCTGAGAGACAGAACTTTAGGCCTAGTCTATTGAAATCCCAGTTTGAAGCCTGCAATGGAATCAGACTGGCTCTGTCTTCTCGCTCCTGTTTCGTTTCGTTTCTTTTCTTTACCTTTCCTTTCTTTCTTTCTTTCTTTCTTTCTTTCTTTCTTTCTTTCTTCCCTTCCTTCCTTCCTTCTTTTTTTTACATATATAGTTATTTATAGTTAAGGCAAGACTGTCTATGCATCTTTTTTAAAGGTCTGGTAGAATTCTGCTGTGAATCCATCCAACCCAGAAATTTTTTAGATGCAAATATTTTTTTTTGTTTCAGTCTTCTCATTTGTTATGAACTGCTTAAGTTTTGACTTCTCTGTTTTGTTTTTGTTATTTGCCTAAATCTATAAATTCATTCAATTCTCTTCTCCAGTCCAGCTTAATGGATTTCAGGTTTTTATAGTATTTCCTTATAATCTTCTGAATTTCTTTGAAGTCTGTTGTAATGTTTTCCTGTTTGATTCTGGTTCTGTTAATTTTAGTCTTCTTCCTTATTTTGTTCACTTGAGTCAAAGTGTCTGTCAATTTTGTTTATTTTCTCAGAGAACCAGCTCTTGGAATTGTTGCTTCTTTCTATTTTTTTGTTTCTACTTTATATATTTCTGCTCTGAATTTTACTATTTCTTACTGTTATGTTTTATTTTTAAAAAGCCAACGATATGTTTTAAGGATCCCGGTATGGTGTGGTGGGAGATGATACCTCAGCAGATTCATGCTGAGGCATCCTCATCACCACCCCACCCCGGGGTACCAGCCATAGTATAGGATAGAGTGAGAAGGTTAGGATGACTCAGTGATACGCTTCAAATTGGCAATTCAGTACTGGACAAGTGCACTCAAGTCCAAGCCTCAGAAGCTGCCCCACTAGCTGGCATTAGGCAAGGTCAGTGGGTCAACAGCAGCTTCCAGACTTCCTCAGCAACAGTTTCCAGCTCCCATGCTCCAGTAATGGAATGTTCCTATAGATGGAGTAAGATAAAGGTCACATACCTCAGGATCCCCTAATCTTTGGTTGTCTCTCTATCTTGGTAATGACAGAAACCAGCTTGCTGGACTTCAGCTGGACTCTTTGCATTAACATATTATTGGTGTCTGGGGTATCAATCACCGATGAATCATGGATCCTTACATTTGGGGCTCTTGTCGAGGATTCACTGGAGACCCGCCCCCTCCAACCCAAATAATTAAGTCATTTTTTTTCCAATTGGTAAGTCCAGGCATTCAGTTGTCTTTTCTCTTGTCCATCTCTTTTGCTGTTTCGAGTTTAATCTGGAGGCTGAGAGAGACAAAGTGGATGAGTATTTTGTTAATCAACTAGGAGCAATGGTAGACAATCTCAACCCTCTACCAGAAGCAGGAGAACTTGCTAGTTCTCATCTGGCTTCTGAACTTGCTGTGTGTCTATGGGGCTCCCATGCACAGGAAGGAAAACCATCTGAGAAAGACTTCTGGTTTTGGACTTCTGGAAATGTCCTTCTGTGTCTGTCTGTGTGTATTCTGTTTGTGCTTTTTGTCCTTTTGTACAAATATTTCTTTGATTTCTGGATGAAATAGGCACAAAGTAATCCACTGGACTTGGCCCTGAACCGTTTTAAGGGCTTTCACCAAGTCACAGAAAGCTCAGGTCTGGTTGTTTTTTTTCCCACAAACTGACCATTTTTTTTGCAGGAAGGAATGGCCCACCTATAAAGTAGGATGGCCTGAGGAGGAGACATTCCATCTTCCCATCATTTACAGAGTGAAAGTTTAGGGCCAACCATACTAAGTGCCATAGATCCCCATATGGCAATATTTGTTAGAGAAGCCCCCTGTTTGAATGAGACCACTTTATGGTACAGGACTCCCCACTCCCCACCCGTATTCCTCTAAAGGAGTATCGGCCTCAGTCCCTGACTTGCTCCCAATTTCTTCTCCTGAGGAGGATCTCTGTCCCCCTCTTTATGTTCCTGTTCCTGCTATCAATGTTCCTGCCCAGCCAGCACAGGTAGAGGGAGGAGCAGCACCTAACTCCCCTGATCCTCCTGACTCTGCTTTGAGTCGACCTCTGGCCCATACTGCTCAGAGGGCCAACTCTACTGTGGTTTTACCCCTCCAGGCGATGGAACCCCCAGATGTTCAAGGGAGACAGTTCATGATATGTGTCATTAGCCAAGTCTTTACAATTTGAAAGTTGCAGAACTCCGAATTTTTAGAAAGACCATCAGCTCTCATAGGTCTTCTAGATTCAATCATACTGACTCACCAGCCTACCTGGGACAACTATCAGCAACTGCTTCAGGTTGTCTTCATGACAGAAGAGAGAGAGGATCCTGGGAGCTACCTAGAAATTGGTTCTGGGAGCAAATAAGCTGCCCACTCAAGTCCAGGCTCATATTGATGCAGCCTTTTCTTGAATTTGACCCGACTGGTATTTTAACACTGCTAAAGATAAGAGGCTCTCGCTCTACCACTGGATTCTGATAGGAGGCCTCCAAGAGGCCGCCAGACAGCCACAAATTTATATAAGGTGAGACAACTAAGTGATGCAGGGAAAGATTGAGAACCCCAAGGAATATCTAGAAAGATGTTTTGAAGACTATAGAACCTACTCCCCTTTTGAGAAGCTCAAGAGCATTAGTCAGCTGTGAACATGGCTTTTGCTAATCAAGTTGCCCCTGACATCTATTGAAAACTTCAGCCACTGAATGGCTTTGTAGCCTGCCTCTGGCACCCAAAAGCCAATCTCTCTATTTGCCTCTGAATGGCAAGACTAGGAGAGAGAAACAATTGACTTGGACCAGCCTGACTCAAGGATTCAAGAACTCACTACATTTGAAGAGGCACTGCATGAAGACTTGGGTGAGTACTGGTGGGCCCACTCCCAAATAACTGTGCTCCAGTATGTATTGTGGGCCTCTGACTTGGAGACATGCCAGGAGGCCACAGGAGACCTGCTGCAGGAGCCAAGTCAACTTGGCTACTGAATGTCTGCTAAAAAGGCCCAACTTTGTAAACTTGAGGTCACCTATCTGGGGTACATAATCAAGGTGGGGGGTGCAATGCATGCTGTTGGACACATGGAGACAAACCACTCTTAGCATCCCAGTTCTGTTAACCTTAAGGCAAGTACAGGAATTTCTGAGGTCTACCAGGTTTTGTAGACCTTGGGTGCCAGGGTTCACTGAGATAGTCAAACCATTATATGAGGCCATCAGGGGCCAAGAAGACAAAATAGAATGGACTCCTGAGATGGACATGGCTTTTAAGACTCTAGAAAGAGCCTAATTGGAGGTTCTGGCCGTGACCCTCCCAGACGTTCACATACCTTTCCTCCTGTATGTGGATCAGAGAAAGGGTATAGCAAAGTGGGGTGCTCACCCAAATTTTGGGACAAGAGAAAGGCTTATTTATCTAAGAAGCTGAACCTGGTGTCCCAAGGATGGCCAGTGAGCATTCAGATCATAGCTGCCACTGCTCGTCTAGTCAAAGATGCTGATAAAATAACCACAGGGAAGGAACTTATTATCACCACCATCCCCCATGCTATTGAGAGCACCCTCAAGAATCTACTCAGCTGGTGACTGTCCAATGCCAGACTGGTACACTTTCAGGCTCTACTTTTCAATCCTGCTAGCATAAGATTTAACCCATCATTTTCCCTAAACCCAGCTATCTAACCTGTCTTCAGACATACAACATGATTTCTCTATACTTCTAGAGCACATCCAGAACATCATTCCTGACTTGTCTGACATTCTCTGGCCAGATCTACTTCACGGATGGGAACAGCTTCATCCAGAATGCAATCATGTATGCAAGAGCAGTGATAATGAACTTTGACTCTGTTATTTGGACAACTGCTTTGCCGCTGGGAACTTCATCCCAGAAAGCTGAACTAAAGGCTCTAACCCAGGATTTAAAACTGGCAAAAGGAGCCTTAGCTAACATTTACAGTGACAGCAAATGGGATTATTGAATGCTGAAGGAAAAACCATCAAAAATAGGAAAGGGATCCTTGCTTTATTGGAGGTATTATGGCTTCCTCTCAAAGTGGCCATAATTCATTGTCCCAGACATCAGAAAGGGACTTCATAAATAGCCTGAGGGAACAGGCTAGCTGATAAAGCCAAAAAAAGAAGGCTACCTGAGCTTCACTGCTAATACCCTGGTAGCTTTGCTGCTTCCTGTACTCCCAGCCATCCCTGAATAAACTCCTGAAAACAAATGACATTGGGTGAAATGCCAAGGAGTTTACAAAAGAGATAGATGATTGTTGACCTCTGAAAGCTGCACCATCATGCCTAAGGAGTTGCTAGGGAACTTATCCACCAGACTCATCAAGCTTCATGTCTGGGTCACCAAAAACTGAAGAAATTGCTGTGAGGGGCAAGGCACAAAATATTTGACTTAGGACACTTAGTTGATCAGGTAATCTCAAACTGTGCCACCTGTCAGTCTGTGAACTCCTCAGGCCCCAATCAAGGAGCCACTCCAGGAACCAGAATCAGGGGTCAATAGCCAGGGGCTGATTAGGAAATAGACCATACAGAAATGAAACCAGGAACGTATGGATATAAATACTTGGTAGTTTTAATAGATACCTTTTCACAATGGGTAGAAGCTTACCCTACAAAGAAAAAAAAAAACTGCCAATGCAGCAGCAAGGAAGCTTCTGGAAGACATCATACCCAGATATGGATTGCCTACCCTACTTAGATCTGACAATAGATGAGCATTCAATCTCTCACACAGGTTCTGTGGACCAACTGGAAATTATATTGTGCATACAGACCCCAGAGTTCAGGGCAAGTACAGAAGATAAATTAGACCCTAAAGAAGGCTTTGACCAAATTAACCGTTAAAACTGGTGGTGACTGGGTGTCTGTCCTACCTTTTGCCTTATATAGGGCTAAGAATGCCCCCTATACTTTAGGTCTCCCTCCACTTTGAGATCCTATATGAGAGAACCCTCACATCCTGCCTAACTCCAGTCTGATATCTTAGCTAAATATGACCAACATGAATTTTTAAAATCTTTGGAAGCCCTCCACAGGGTCCAGAACTTTGGCCTGCCACTCTGCTCTTGCCCATAACCCTCAATTGCTTTCAACCAGGTGATGAAGTCTTAAGAGACATAACCACAAAACTCTGGAACCTCACTTGAAAAGGCCTCACACTGTGATCCTTACCATGCCTATGGCTGTTAAGGTGGACGGGATCAGGACTTGGACACATCACTCCCACATTAAGCCTGCCTTCAGAGGTGATCCAGCAGTTGAGGTTCCAGCAGAAGAGACTTACAAACAAACCAACACAGAAAGAATGGGAGGTTACCTCACACCCTGTTAATCTGCTGAAACTGTGACTCCAGAACTCTTGATCCTGCTTGCATGCTGTTTATGCTTTCCTGCACCAGCCACTAGGCCCCTTACTATCTGGGTACACCCAGGGGTTAATGCAACAACCATGTAATCAACTTCATAGTGGCTGGCAAGTAGACCAATTGGACTACCAGTTCTTTCACCCCGGACATAGAATTGTTGGTTACCAGACTAGCACTCTGCATTGGAAGTAAGGTACCCCCAGCCTATTCCCACCTCTGTAACCACACTGTAACCCCTACTGTTGCAGGATAATAGTTGGTGAGCTTGTATCTCAGGGCTTACTTCATGCATTTATAGCCTGATTTTAAATACTATTGAGGATTTTTGTTGTTGTTGTTGTTGCTGCTGCTGCTGCCGCCGCTGCTGCTGCTGCTGCCGCCGCTGTTGTTGTTCTAGCACAGCTTATACCAAAAGTTACTTATTACTCTGGGAAGGATGTCATCAACCAGCTAGCACCTCCAAATAATCAGTTTAA
Source organism: Arvicanthis niloticus (assembly GCF_011762505.2). Lineage (NCBI taxonomy): Eukaryota > Metazoa > Chordata > Mammalia > Rodentia > Muridae > Arvicanthis > Arvicanthis niloticus. The sequence continues at coordinate 61,882,368 of NC_047674.1, read as the reverse complement.
AGGGGTGGCCATTTCTGCTGTGTTACTAGGTTCTCTCCTTGGTACAGGGATGGCTGGAGCTGCTAGTGTAGGGCCTTAGCCATAATACTCCAAGATAAAAATTCAAGGCTCTGATGGCAATAGATAGTGATAGATTCAGATATACAGGAGATGGAAAAGTCCATCACAACCATTCAGGGTTCCCTATTTTCCCTGGCAGAAGTAGTCTTGCAGAACAGAAAGTGTGTGTGTGTGTGTGTGTGTGTGTGTGTGTGTGTGTGTACATATATATGTATATATGTATAATGTTTAGTCTTTCATGGAAAATGCTTGGGTCAGAAATGTTTTAGGTATCTGGTTTTTACAGATTTCTAAAATGTTTGCCTTTATAAATTCATGGAGATAAGATTGAATTCAAAACACAAAATTCACTAGTACTTTATATACAACTTACATGTAAACATTAAAGGTAAATTTACATATTTTGATGCACCTACATTTTTATTTCAATCTTTCACAAGAGGCAAGATAGAAAAATTCCTACTTGTCTGTCATATCAGAGACCAAGACATTTTGGAGCAAGTTGTTTTGAGATTTCCCAATTGGAGATGCTCAGTCTATACATAAAATTTAATTTGGTTAATGATTGTAAGAAAATACATACATATATATTTAAGCTATCGAAAATAGAAATTTTTTCCACCTTATGCTCTAAGCCAGTCTATTCCAGACTAGCGTGGCTCCTTCCATTTTCAAGCAGCTTGTGAAACTCCCTAAGCAAGCTTACTAGAACTAGCTAATATCCAGGCAATGCTTAATGAGTCTATAGTTCACTGTTTTGATGAAAGTGAGAGTTAGCTCTAGTTACATCAACAGTAACTATAGCTTTCTGCTGCCAGGTCTTCAAATTCAATTATCTGAGACAGATAACAACAGTCATAGAAACACCTCTTAATTTAGATGTTGTTTCTTCTCAGAATACTTTTGTTTCATTAACAAAGAAGATGAAGTTGCATGTGCAATTGCCCTTTGACAAATAGAAAGTGGAAGTTTCTTTCTAACATGAGCAGTTCTTTGGTGGTAACTACTCTTAATTTTCAGACTGCTATTAATTTTCTGTTATATTATAAAACTACTCTCTTAGAAATCCAATTTTGCTATAAAAGTTGCACAGAAATTCTTTTAATGGTATAATCATGACCAGAAAACATAAAAATAAAATTTACATGAAATATATGTAAGAATACTGTTGTATTTCATAAAGAGAGAGAGAGAGAGAGAAGAAGAAGAAGAAGAAGAAGAAGAAGAAGAAGAAGAAGAAGAAGAAGAAGAAGAAGAAGAAAGAGAGCTAGGATATGTTTTATAGAGCCAGGTATGGTGAGGTGGGTGGGGTGCCTCAGCGGGTCCATGTTGAGGCATCCCTTCCCCCTGAGGTACCAGAAATACAATAGGTATAATGTAGAAGAGAGGTTATTTAGAACATGTCCCACTTTTCTATTTATTTATTTATTTATTTATTTATTTATTTATTTATAAAACACAACATTTGGTGCTGAGTCTCAGATCTAGAAATTTGCAGCTTAGCATCTCTTGCTCCTGCCACATGGAATTCCAGCCATACAGGATCACTCGCTAAACTCTCCATCCAAACACCAGTCAATTGGTAAGCTTCCTATAATCACAGTCTCATTTTAGAATCTCTACCCTTGGGGGAGCTGTCGCTCTCTCCTCAAGATGGTTTTCTTCGGACTCTCTTTTGTGAGCTGCTGGAACTCCTGGCCAGACCTAGGTAACCCATTCTCCCTCAGGCTTTGAGCGCCACAGCTCAGGCACTGGTCCCACAGCTCAGCCAATAGATTACTGTGTGACAACCTAGCTGGTCATTTCATTCTAGTTATTAATTTATCCTCAGGACGCTGCAAGTAATAAGATTAATAACTGCTACTCTCACCCAGAAGGGAAAGGTCTTCGCTGCCAGTTCCAGACTCCCTACAGGGATGCCTCCCAGTCGAATTCACAGGCTAAACTTGGCCCCTTATATCCACAAAACAATAACTCTAAATGGCTGCTTAGCCGCACTTTATAAAGAAAACTGCGATCCAAAAAAGAAAGAAAGAAAGAAAGAAAGAAAGATTTCTATTTCTATGTAGACTTTTCTCCCCCCCCCCCCCCCCATTCTCTGGCAGCTTCATTTCTTCACTTGCTCCCAGTTCCCTGCCTCCTTGACTCTGCAGCCACCACAGTAGCTAACCAGCCTCAGGCACTCTTCCATCTTGTTCTCTTGCTTCCTGCCTGACCTGACTCCACAGCAGCGAGCCAGTTGGCTGGAGCTCTTGCAGCAAGGACAGAACAGTAAGCACGGTATGCTGCTTCCTACCCCCTCCCAGGCTCTCTCTCTCTCCCTCTCTCTCTCTCTCTCTCTCTCTCTCTCTCTCTCTCTCTCTCTCTCTCTCTGTTGCTAGGAGCAAGAGAGAAAGCTGCTTCAGGTGCTTGAGATTCTGTCAGTGGCTTACTCCAGTGGTCAGTCTTTTTTCTGGTTTCTTTCCATTCTGGTCTGCAACAGCTCTATGCTCTAAGTCAGGTATGACACGACAAGAGATCCCTATGCTGTGCTGGATCTCCCCACATACACACAACTCCCTATGCACCAGACAAAACATGTCTGTTTGGCTGTGGGGAGCCAACAGAAGGTGGCTATCATCCTTGTAGCCATCTTGAGCCATATACCCTGAAAAGAGACTTGATTACATTAGCCTACAACAGCTGAGCACACTCTGATAACATCTTGCTTTAGATACCCAGGATTTTCCCTTGGGTGTGTGACACTTAAAGGTGTGTGACTTAAAGGTGTGACTTAGAGAACAGATTTAGAGACAAAACCTAAGGGCATGATTAAAGGCGTGACTTAGAGGCGTGGCTTAGAAGTGAGACATAAAAGGTGAGAGGCAGACAGGAGAGTTCAGAACAATTTGGAGTATCAGAAAATCAGACAATTCAGAGAGACACTAGGATCAGAGAATCAGACACTTCAGAGAGTACAACTTGGAGTTAATTATTAGGTATTAGGCACTTAGCACTTGGAAGAAGAAACTTGGAACTTGGAGGCATTAGGGACTAGGAACTAGGAACTAGGAACTCAAGACTTTGGACTTAGACTAGGAAGAGAGACTGAAGAATAAACAGGATTTAATCACACTCTGTCTGGTCTCCATTCCTCGTGTCCGTCCTCACTCTCTCTCTTGCTGAATCCCGACCCATGGACCGGAGCTGCTTGGGACAGTGCAGGACAATTGAGCCTCCAAGGCTTTTGGCAGTGTGGGTTCCAACACTGACAGAACGGTCCGAGATACTTGGGCCCCCAAGCGTGGGGCAGCTTGGGCCGCAACATTTGTCTCTTTATATATTTGCCTGTACTATTACTTATCACTTCTGGCATTCCGCTCTAAGATATAACAAACATGTGGCTTTTCTCCGGGTGGAGATGCCACATCAGCACCATCTTAACTAAGGGCAGTCACATGGCTGGCTGTAGCTTCAGCATCATCTTAGTTAAAGGCAATCTCATGACTATCTGACAACTTTGTTACTAGCAGTCCACAATTCATCACCATGTTTAGAAAGGTTCTCATGTGATTGCTATCCTGTCTTGGTAAATAATGATTCTAATGTTAATATAAAGATTTACAGAGGTAGAAAGGTTAAAGGCCATTGCCTTAAATAGACATTTAGCCTTGTTTTTGTTACTGTCATTAAATTACAATATGCTCTCTTTATTTTCTGGATAAATTCTAGAACAAATAATTAAACAAACACAGGTTGCTAATTCGGATATGTTTAATAGATACTGGCTCTCAATTTTGTCAGAAATCTGCTAAATGTAATGTTAATTGTTTAAGCTTATTATGATAGAGACTTCCAAAGCCTAACAATGAGTCCCAACCCCAAGGTCTCGCAGTAGATAGAAACACAATGACAAGACTACCTGGATTATGGTATGATAACCACTGAAAAACACTGCCCCGTTGCCTTGCCTGTTGCCAGGGCTTGATCTACACTGTGGATATACACAGAGAGTTAAATGTCTCATATTGCCTAAGACAAAGTGAGTCATTTTTTTTCCCACATTCCTACTCCACAGGAAAAGTTTCTCATTCTCTGAGCCTTATGGTCAGACTAGCTCTGCCTGAGTTGTTATGTAGACCACAGGGACCTGGGAAATAGGTAGTAGACTATTGACCAACCTCTGTCATTTTAATTAATTAATGACATCTATATTGTAATTTATTCTTTCCAAGTTTTTGACTACACTAAAAGCTAAGATAACTATAGCTTAAAAAACTGACCTCTAGCTCCTTACCCCAAGGTAATCCACAACCTTATTAGCTCACTAGCAAGTTCATTAACTAGCTAAAACTGCCAGATCTCTTACCAAATACAGACAGGTTTGTCTTACTCACAAGCATCACAATAAAGGATACACAAATTTTACAGATATAACCTTCTACTACTTCTTTATCTAAACTCAGTTTCAAGTGACTAAATGCTTCCAATCCCCTCCTTGTTATGTCACTGTTATATTGAGACTTCAAAAGTTTTGAATTCTAATTTTTCTCAATAGAGTTCTTATTTAGCCTAATCCTAATAAAACATTCCACTCTATGATCCAACATTTATAATCATAAGTTCAGTTTTCCTTGGTTATCTTCTAACTATAGACTTAAAGCATTTCTCATGCTAAATCTACACTATCAGCTATCATAGTTCAAAAGCTAAATTTCCTTTGATTGCCTTCTAACTATAAATTTAAGGTATTTCTCCTGATAAATCTATATGATCAACTATCATATTCACAAGGTAATCAAATTTTAAATTCTTCTTTGACTGTCATTTAAATGTAAACTTAAAATTGTTTCTCATTATACTAAATGTATGTATATTCAGTCTTTTAGACAGAAGAAAAAAGCCCTTCTTGCTCCTGCTCCATGAAAGGTTTGTGTCTGCCCTAAGCTCACCTTAAAGACTATTCATGGTGTTAGCAAATTTATCTCTTTTGTAAACTTAAAAGCTCCAGGCAACTTACTCAGCTCTACCTCTCATGGAACAAACAAACTTCATTCAGATAAGTACACCTGCCAATCAATAGCCTAAGTTTATACCTGTGACCTATTCCAGAGGATGGGATTCCTCTCCTGTTTCCTGGGATTGGGACTCCCCTCACCCCAACCACCAAGTCTTACAAACTTCAATATACTCCTAAGAAAATATTTTCTCCCAGATGTACTTAACTTTATCCTCTACAACACACACACACACACACACACACACACACACACACACACACACACACAAACATGTATGTCAGCATCTTGTCAAGTCTAGGCATTTACTCAAAATCTACATTCAGGACAGCAAGAAAACAACCAACATCCCCATCCTCATTTTCTTAGGTTTCCCAGAGACAGGTAGACCCAAAGTCAGCAGGAAGTAGCTAAAGATCACAATGACCTTATTCCTGGTCCACTATCACATCTTTCTAGTTTTTTATTTTTTTTTTAATTAAACCAAAATGGAGAAATAATAGCATACCTTTTAGGCTCTGCCCAACATATGCTGGCAACAGACAGATAGGCCTGGCTTACTATAAAAGGGACTGTTTGCCCCCTAATCACTCTCTCACTCTCTTATTCTCTCTGACTCTCTTTTCTCCAAGTCCTTTCTCCCTCTCCCCCCTCTATGTGTTCCTGGCTAGTCTCTCTCTCTCTCTCTCTCTCTCTCTCTCTCTCTCTCTCTCTCTCTCTCTCTCTCTCTCTGTCTCTACTCCCTTTTTGACTCCCATTCCCATGCCCTAAATAAACTCTATTCTATACTATACCTGTTGTATAGCTGGTACCTCAGAGTGAAGGGATGCTTCAGCATGGGCCCGCTGAGGCACCCCTCCTACCTCACCATACCTAGATCTATAAAACATATCTTCTCCCTCTTTCTTTTTATAAAATACAACACTTTGGACTGTAAGAGATGAAATGAACAAGGGTTTTCTGTATACCAGATCTGTTTTCATGGCTATAACCATAATACATGATATAAATATCTTATGGGAGAAATGATTTATTTATAGTCATAGTTTAAAGAATCCATGAGCTCAGGCAGGTGTTATAGTTCCAGGAGCTTATAGCCAAAGCAGAGTCTTCACTTTACTGTTGACAAGAAGCCAAGAGACAGACAGAAAGGGGACAGAATCCACATACCTCCAAGAGCCTTCCCCCAGTGTGATCAGCTTCAGATAAGGCCTCTCAGGTTTCCAAAACTTTCTACAGTAACACCAATAACTGAGGTACAAACATTTAGCATTCAAACCATTACGCTATGCAAGCATTCTATTCTCCCAACCTTTTTGGCTCTACTTTAAAAGGACATGTTCACAATCCAATATGGTATATAAGCTAAAACAAACAAACAAACAAACAAAAACTAAAAAAACACACTGCTTGCCTCAACGAGGCAAGAGGCTGTATAAGGGGTACTCAGCTCTACCATTCTGAGCATGGCAAAATATAGACAGAACGAATAACAGGGTAGATTAAAGATCATATACCCGATAAACTCATCACCCAGAAAGTCTAAGCATCTTCCTAGAACCAGGAAAAAAAAAAACAGAGACATTTATTGGTTGAGTCCTTATGAACAAAGATCTTTGTCTGTGTATGTCCCTATAACAAGAGCCAAATTCTTTTGCTGAGTTCTAACCAGGAGGCAGGGTCAGCTGGGGGAGCAGTAATAACATCTTCCATTAAGAAAGCCTAAGATGCAGAGGACACATTGTTCACAGGAAAAAAAAAAAAAAAAAAAAAACAGTCTTTTTTATTGGGATACATTCCTCCAGGGTAACAAAAATAATGTTTCTCTTCTAAATGCCATTACTTCTGCAGGACATACTTTTATACATAGTCTATATACTGTCATAAGTAGGCATGAGCACACACACACACACACACACACACACTCACACATACACACAAAGCAATACCCACAAACACATAAGGATCTGGGATTCAGCAAGTTTACTTCAGGTTGCTCTGATTGCAGTGTAACTTCGCAGTTTGCAAATAAATTATCATTGACAGTTGCTTAGCCAAAGTGTAACATAAAGAATGAGAAGAAACATATTTGTTATTGCCACTATTGCTTTATTTTCTAGTTTGTAGGCCATAAAATCAATACATAAAATAGAAAGTAAAATTATGATTCATAAGTTCTGACAGTAGGTCTGAAGAAATTACATCCTTGAGGAGCAAGCCATAAATATAAGCCTATTGTGTTCATGAAAAAATATCATTTACATCTACAAATGTAATGTAGTAGTTAATCACATTTTGGAGATGTTATTTGGTTCATGTAATTTTGTTCAATGTTTTCAGTCTCCAAGTACAACAACAGTTTCCAGACAGATGGCAAGAAGGGATGACATTTGGTAAAACAATTTGCCTTTCACTGTTTCTATGTAAACGTTGAGGTTCAACTTAAACTAACATTCTAGAACAGGATAAATTCAAAAGACATCCATGGGAAATAACACACACACACAAGAGAGGGGGGAGTTATAATGAATACAGTTTTTAAAAACTTTGAAAGGGGTGTTTTTACAGCCATTGTTTCAGCTTGGAAGAGAGGAACTATGGGGAATTTGGTATCTTTATGCATCCAAATGTCTTGTCTGAAACCCAGACCCACAGAATACTAAGAGACTTCCTAACTGAAACTCAACAGCACTATTCCAGGTCTCACATTACGAAAGCATAAGAACATTCAATCATGGAATGAAAGGCATAAAAGAGTAGCTTCTTGGTGTGTGCCTACACCTTGACTTTGACCACAAACAGCTGAAAGTGAAGATTATTTTCATTTTCATTAGAAGACTTTTATCCTTGATAGTTTCATATACAAAAAGTAGATTTGAAAGCAGAGTAGATTTTTTTTTAACAGAGTTTCATAGATCAAGGATGGGAGGACTAGCTCCTGTTAGCTACGCTGAAGCAGACACCCTAGCAAAACTAAATTCTGACTTTATTCCAAAGCAGAGACTAAGGGAATCATTCATTGTTGTCCAGAAATAGAAAAGTGATGAAAATAATCTAACATATACGTGCAAATTCTATAACTGACATCTATGGAAGCAGAAGGTCAAAACGTTGGGAAGAAAGCAAACTGATTTTCTTTGTGATAGTAATGACAGTAACAGAAAAACAAAAGTGTATGTTCCTGTGGGCATTCCATGACAGAATAAGCTTATCTTCTGAGGCAAAGTTCCTGAGACACAGCAAGGCCTGATTGGATATCCAGGGGTAGGATGTCACTGGCCCTGTGAACAATCACTTCTACATCATGGTAAAAGTATGATGGAAAACACTCACCAAGACAAGGAATGATAAAGAAAAAATAAGGTCAGGGATGCTACATAAATAGTCAGGAAGCCTTTGCTCTTCAAAATGTGGCTTTGAATATGCAATGCTATAAAACCTAGGAGCTTCTTAGAAGTGACTGATCATAGAATGGGGGCATGGCTCAGATGGCAACATTCGTACCTTACAAGCATGAGGGCCTGCATTGGATACAAGCAGCCACACAAAAATATCAGCCATAGCAATGCATGCTCATAATCACAATGATGGAGAGAAGAAGTAGATTCCAGAGGCCAGGGAGTTTATCATATTAGTGAGCACCAATCCAATAAAGGACCCATCTCAAAAATCAGTGTAGACAGTTCCTTCGGAAACACACCCAAGGTTGCCCTCTGGACTCCATACGCACATATATACTCATACGCCTATCCTCATGCCTTAGTTAGGGTTTTATTGCTGTAAAGAGATAACAAAACTATAGCGACTCTTATAAAGGAAAGCATTTAATTGGGGCTGTCTTACAGTTTCAGGGGTTTAGTTTCTTATCATCATGGTGAAAACCATGTCAGCAGGCAGGCAGACACGATGTTAGAAAAAATGCTGAGAGTTCTACATCTTGATCCCCAAGCAGCAGAAGAAGACTGCCATACTAGGCCTAGATAGAAAACCTTGAAATGGCCTCCACAGTGACACATTTTCTTCAACAAGGCCACACCTACTCCAAAAAGGCCACATCTCCTAATAGTGACACTTTGTATCAGCCAAGCATTCACAAACATGATTCTAAGAGGGCCATTCTTTTTCAAAGCATTATACCACAAACACACACACAGACACACAGACACACAGACACACACACACACACACACACAGTAGTAAATCTTGAAGGGCCACCGAAACTTACTGAACTGGAAATATGCAAATCCCATCTAATTGTTCTCATTAGAGTCTGAACAGCAGTGTTCCAACCCAGTGGTTTTAAAACTTAGGTGCACTCCAGAGATTCTCAGTAATTATTCTGGGACACCAAGTGAGAAATTTGATATTTAGAAACTCCCCAGTTAGCTCTTATGTGTAACCAGTTTGATGACTGTGCTTTAGACAGATGACCTTCAATTTGAGCAAGAGAAAAAACACAGGTGGCCAGGGTTGAGGTAATATTTTCAATCGCAAGTACATAGGCAGATGGATGTAGATAGGCATCAGATCCTAGAACTGTGAGGGCCTCAGATACAGAACAGAGGTTCCAGCACACGCTGCAAACACTGTTATTGGTAGATAATCAAAGAAGTCAGCTGATAAAAATGTGAACAGAGGAAAAACAGTCAAGGAATGAAGCACATCTTTTAGGACTGGCAACGTAGGGTAGAAGAAGTCCAGTCAACTTAGCTATATCTTAAAATCTCTTAGAAAATACACAGTTGTTTTAAATTAACTGCTGTTGGAGAGTAACATTAGCATAATGAAAATTTTGTGTTTTATATTATACATGATTTCATCCACTAGAAACACTAAGTAAAATGCTGGAGACCAAACCCAGTTACATAAAGCACCATGGTTTATAGAACATACCCAAGGACAACTATTATCTCTGTTCCTGAGTCCTCTTCTTACATGAATTTTCTGTTTAATTTCTGCTTATATTTTTTCTTCTGTTTTATTATAATAGATAATAATCTTTTGCAAATGCTATGTCTCTTGTAGTGATTATGTGTGTTTTGACTGTTAACATGACAAAATAGTTCTAGGATTTTGATTATTTTCCAATTAATCATTTATCATAGAAAAAATTCCAATGTTGTCTCCAATACCAGTCTCCTATGTCTGAGATATTGTATGCATTGTGTAATTTTTGCATAGCATAGTTAGTTTTGAAATGCACATTATGGCAGAATCAAATGTAAATCCAAGTAGATGTAACATCAACTCATTTAGCTTACAAGATAATGCTCTAAAAATCCCCGTCAAGGACAGGATTAAAAGAAAATTGAGTAGTAGGTCATTTGCAGTCAGGGTAAGAGAAAGACGAAAATGACACAGAATAGGGAACATTAAAGCTCCTACAAATGGCAATGGAGGAAATGAACAATACTGAAGACAGTTGGCCTTAATGATAGCCATGAAGTTTCCATGAAGTCTCCAGAAGTAAAGTACAGCTGAGATGAGTGAGAATCTGAAAATTGGAACTTCTGCAATGGATTCTCCCCCAAGAGGTCCATATATAGTAAGGTTGGTCCCAGTAAGAGACAGCAGATCCTGAAAGAATCATGTCCAATGTGAGTCCATGGTTGAAAGGAATTATTGAAGGCCTTATGGAACTGGGTTAGTTCCTGTGAGAATACACCCTCATTCTTCTGCCTGCTACAGCCACCATACACACCTGGTCCCACCAGGCAGCTACCCACTATATTGTGGTAAAGCCAGGTGGTCTTTACCAAAGCTGAGCACACAGCTGTTCCCAAGATGCAAAGTTCTTGAGAAATAACACTCTACACTTTATCATAGTCAAGGAATGTGGTATACAGTGTATGTATGTATGTTTGTATGTATGTATATGTGTGTGTGTCTGTCTCTGTGTGTAGTATAGTATTGATAGTCACCCAAGAAAAGCCTGTGATCACATGCCTATAGGGTTTCATAAACTAGTATTTTTCCCAGGTGTGGTCTGGACCCTTTCAATGGAAAAAAAAAAAAAAAAAAAAAAAAAAAAAAACAACAACAACAAAAACCCTCAAAAAAAAAAAACAAAACAAAAAAAAAACCTTATACCTTACATTGTTCTGAGCTATTACCATGGCTCTCACAGACAGAATTACTCATTTATAATATAACTTACTTTAAATGTAATTATATTTGTGTATGAAGCAGTTTTTTATTACATGCCAGACAAGTCTATGAAGCTGTCCTCAACAATCAATGTGTGTGCATGTGCCAGGCTTCTTTTTCACAGTTTCACCTACTGTTTTTCCTGGTGTGTGTGTGTGTGTGTGTGTGTGTGTGTGTGTGTGCTATAGTGGGTAAACCACTTCCAGATGATTCCTAGTACTCTATCAGTTGGCTTCCAACTCTGTTCAGCCACTGGAAGGAAGTTCTTAGTCCATTTATCTACTACCATATTTGACATCCATATCATCCACAAATCTAGACCTCAGGTAGATGGTCATGAACCTGGATTCTATTTGTGACACCACTTCAGAGTTCTCCTGATATCGGTCTAAAAACTCAGTACATATTCATATGTTTATACTATAATAGACAAGATGAATGAGTCAACAGAGGTTATGAAAAAAAAGTAGTTGGCAGGATGAGGCAACACGCGCTTTCAATCCCAGCATTCTGGAGGCATAGGTAGCAGATCTCCATGAGTTTGAGAGTAGCTAGGTCTACAGATTGAGTTCCAGACTATCCAGTGTTACATGGTAAGGCTCTATGTTTAGTAATAAAAAAACAATAATAATTGATAATAAAAAGTTTGATGATGGTGGTGTTGATAAGGAGGAGGAGAAAAAGAAATGATCGGCCAACTTTCTGTACTGGCTACCTACTGCCATCCTGGACATTACTGCCTCCATCTCTAGAACTAAACTGTATGGGTTAAAAAAAAACTATAGAAGCCTAGTTTTTAAGGCAATGATTTTATTGAAACTATCTTATCTTGTCATAAGAACAGTGTTGATTACCTGTAGGAAATAATAAATTTCTGTAAAACAATAGTCCTGTGATAGATCATAAATATATCAGAGAATGAGACATCTCTCCCTTTCTCCAAATCTAAAAATGTAAATTTTCTAAGACAACCAAACGATAACCAGATTTTTTTCATCAGTTACTGCTAAGAGACTAAGTTGATATACAGGAACACCAGCAAGAACTTAACCAGATAGAATTTGTCCAACAAATGTTTCTGGCTTATTAACCCAACTCAGAGATGTATTACAGACTGACACACATCACTAGTATAGATCTGCTCTGTCAGTCAACAGCCCATTACCACAAAACAAGGTGAATATAATAACACTATGAAACATTGTAATGGAGCATATGTCTCTATCTTCCTGTCTGAATTAATTAAAGCAAAACACATCTTTACATTTATGCCTGTAAATTGTGTCTGTAGGAATTGACAGATTCCATTGTGGAGGGGAAAAGATGCTCTTTGTGTAATATATAATTTGAATATATTGTTAAAATATTCTTGCTAGTATTAAGAACATTTTATTCAGTTGATATTTTTGTTTCTTTATTTAATACTAATAGGTTTATTTACCATTAAATTTACATGAGCGTTTACAAACATAAATTTGTTAATTAGATCAGTATTGCTCTGTGGCTGATAATATTTTGCTAGATTCAGTGGTTACAAAGTACCACTTTACAAAGTACAAAGTTACAAAATAGGGGAATTAAAAAAAGTCATTTTCATTTTCCCAGACTTCAACTTTGAGTTTAACTAAATTCTGAGTTAACAAGCTATCAAGACTGACTGTCTATTGAATGGCATTTTATGTTTCTGTTTTTGTTAAGTGATTTTGCTAGCTTATTACAAATATTTTTTTAGACAAATGGTATAGTCATGACTGTAAAGAATAGTGTCTCCCTGTGCTGTCTTTTGGACCCTGGTTACAACAGAATCTACACCTGTAAAATGATTCTTCTGAACCTGACCAACAGGACATGTTTAGATCTAGTTCCTGTCCTTAGTGTCACCACACAACTAAAAGCCATATTCAGGCTCCCACTTTAGTAGAATGGGCTCCTTCTAAGTTTACTAGATGCATATAGAAGAATACCTTGTGAAACATTTGCTAAGGGCTTCTACTGGTTAGAAAAATATTCAACTTAAACTGGTTGCAAGAATGGGGATACGTAATTTTATTTGGAGGTTTAGCTTAATTATTTAATCACCATAATTTTCTTTTAATAATCATGTACTTTATATGTACAAAACCTCACATTTAAGCTTTTTCTTCTAACTATTATTATAGGATGACTTGAAGTTATCAGTTACTAGTTCTATAAAAAGTAATTATGGCTGAAAAACCTAAGGCTGTCTAGCATTCAATATATAACCAGCACTTAGTCAATAAAATGTTTTTTCTCACTACCTGTGAGTTCTCCTTTTTATTAACAAGAATAAATTTAGCACACAGTGCTAAATCACAGTGACATAGAACTTTGTTTGTTTTCTATTATAAAAAGCATCCACTGAAATCGAGCCTGGGGCATTTTAATAAAGCAGAACTCAGGATGGCAATGAATGGGTGAGATGGTGATGCTGAGTTCAAGAAAGAGTGGCTGTTTTGTTACTGCTGCTTACTTATATTTCACTGTTTTATCTACGTGGAAACTATTCTCACCATGGAAAGTACACATGGTACCGTTGCTTTTTCTTTGTTGCTCCAATAGGAGAAAGGGTTAAATCCAAATTCATACATTATACTTGCAATTCCTTGAAAAATCACCTCTTCTGAAATGTTTTAAAAATAATTTGTAACAAACGCCAATAATAGTGTCAATATCAATGTCCTGGGTTATAATCAACCAATGAATAGCCTTTCAAGACATGTAGCAAACAATTCAAATGGGATCCTGAGCCTGTGAGATGGCTCAGTGGGAAAAGGAACATGCTGACAAATCTTAGAACTTGAATTGGATAGCTGAGACCCACCCAGTGGAGAAAAGAGACACAACCATGCTTATCTCTGACCTCCACATATGCACTGGTAGCATGCATCTCCCTCAAAATAAATAAATAAATAAATAAATAAATAAATAAATAAATAAATACTTAAAATCTCATTAGAAATAATGTTTTCTCCCAGTAGGATGTTTTCCATTGAATTAAAAAGCTCAACACTTCAGCATCCATTAGATTTACTAATTGAAGTTAATTTAATGCTCTCAGAGGCTAAAAAGCATACACAGAGAAACAGAGAAATTTGAAAGATTTTACTGGCTGATTAGCAGTCTGTTTCTGTAAACAGGTGGCACAGTGATTAGCCTGTCTGGACGTAGATCTTGATAAGGAATATTAATTTTCATTTGCATTAAGAGCCTTTGACATCAGTAACTCTTATGCTGCTTGCTGTCCTTCTCAGTGGGTACTAAGGCTTGTTCTCCCCAGGATAGCTTGCCATTTGCATTAAGAATTCATCAGAGAAATAAACATTCAGAGTTCTGCCTGACAAAAGTTTGGAGAAATCCATGCTGGTGCTGGGAATAGGGAACAGAGACTTGGGAGTCTTCTACTTCCACAGGGTTCTGAGGTGTCTGCAAAGCTTCTAGTGACACCTCTAAAGAAAGCCCTCTGTGTTCATATCAGGTTGTAAGACTTCCGATGATATGATGATACCTCTCAATCCCAGTCTTAAGAAAATACTCTTATGACATTTCTAATTCTAATGGCAGATGCAGGTGCTAAATAAATGCTGCTTATTGGCTTTAATCCCAGGGTGAAAAATTCCTGTCTTTGTTGTTCTCAGTGATAGGCTCTGTCAAACAATGCTAAGAGTGCCCATGTGGATGAGTGCCACATGATAACTAGAGGAGAAACATGGGGAACTCCACAACAGAACGGAATTTAATGGAGAGAGAAATAGAACATAAAACAAAAGCGAGAAAAATAAAAATGGAAATGAGATGAGAGCATTGTCCTAGCTAACTAGCTTCAACATAACACAAACTAGACTTACCTAGGAAGTGAAAAACATCAAATGAAGCATTGTCTCCATCAGGTTGGCATGTGTCTATGTTCTCAATTCCTACATGAGATCAGAGGTCAGAGCCCACTGTTGTCTGTACATCCGTAGGCAAGTGAACCTGAGCTACATAAAAAAGGTAAATGAGCAAGCTGGAAGAAGCAAGCCAGTTAGCAGTGTTCCTCCATAATTCATGCTTCGAGCTCCTACTTTGAGTTTCTACCTTGGCTTTCCAACATAATGACCTGTAAACCGTAAGCCAGGTTAACCCATTCCTCCTCAACGTGCTTTTGGACATGGCCCTAGAAACCAGGATTCTCCACAGTTAAAAATAAGCTTTCTCATTTGAGGAATATAGAATGCTCAAGATGAGATGTTGAGATGTTTAATACTATAAGGACTCCCATCTACTTCTGAACTAATTACCAAATAATCTGGAACCAAGGTTAGAATGTATTCAATGGCTTGAATGAG
This sequence comes from Arvicanthis niloticus, assembly GCF_011762505.2. NCBI lineage: Eukaryota > Metazoa > Chordata > Mammalia > Rodentia > Muridae > Arvicanthis > Arvicanthis niloticus. The sequence continues at coordinate 61,866,818 of NC_047674.1, read as the reverse complement.
GATGGCCCAAATAGGTTCATATTGTTGAATACTTGGTCCCCAGTTGATAGAACTGTTTTGGAGGAAATAGCAGGCATGGTTTTGTTTGAAGAGGTATGTCACTGGGGCTGACTTTGAGGTTCAAAAGGATTCACATTTCCAGTGTGCTTCTCTCGCTGTGTCTCCTAGTTGTGGATGAGTCTTTTAAGCCACAAAGTCTGCCCCAGTAGTTGCTGTTGTAGCTGTCTGCTAACAGTGGCTTCAAGCTTCTTACCCCTTTCAAGGCAGACTCCATGGCAACGACCCTCCAGACATCTTTTGTGATAGATTGGAACTGCTAAACTTCCTGGACTAAACAGATAGCTACCCGGTTCTCTTTGTCTTACAGCATGTGGAGAGATGCTGTAGGGTAGTCATCTCCTATTGAGATGAGTTCAGCACTTCTTTTTAAAACTTTGAGTTAATTAAACATAAAAGCTATACATTGATCCACGGTGTGGGCAGCGACAGTCATACATGTAACCCTCAGATTGTGAAGGTTACAATGTACAATGTACAATACATGTAACCTTGGGTATCCAGATGCTTGGTTTTCACTTTAGAGTCTTGAGGGTTTCCTAGTCCTCCAGGGAAAACAATCTGTCTACATGATCTGATATAGCATGGGTTTTCTACTCACATTCTGGTTCATCGTGAAGACAGTAGAGTTTTCATTTTCCCTCCCGTGAAAAGTCAGAACAGTGACATGCTCATGAATGCCAGATGAAAATTCACTACCTTGTAAAGACAAAGAGCCAAAAAACCAGTGTCCAGTTAAAAGAAGTACAATAACATTTCCTTGCAGAACAAGTTCAAGTAAAGTGAGCACTCAGCCTATTGCACTATACTTACTTAGACTTAATTGCAAGCAACTGATTCCCACCCACAGAGATAGAAGCAACGTTCTTACCTTTTAAATGAGCAATATTTTCTCTTTTGCCCATGCATACATGCTAGTCAGTAAAAATCAGCACTCCTCAGTATTGAAGTAAAAAAATCCATAGAAACTGTATTTCTACATTTCTGTCTTTATCTTTTACTTCTGAGATAAAGAAACATATTAAAGTGTCAAGTACTTTCCTGAATCATGAATATAATCCATTCGAGGAATCCAAAGAGTAAGACTTCACTGTGGCCTGAGTCTTCTCCGATTTTTAAACCTCATTCACTAACTCAGTAAAATGAACATGGAGGGGTGGGCATCCCCCTTGTTAAGAAATGTCTATAGGATCCTGACTCTTATTTCCATAGTTAGCTTCAGAATATTGATAAATAGACATCTAAGTTCCTGGGATCATAACAATTTGGGGGTCATGAAAACTTTATAGATGGCATTATTTTTTCTAATGTTCATTTCAAACAGCATCAGAGATGATGAGAGGATAACAAACTCCACAGTGATGATTGGAGCTCTCTGAGCTGCTGCGACTTGGCAGCAGGTGCCCATTGTTCATCACCCAGCTGGTCTTCTTTATGCTGGTAGCCATCTTCTGCACTGCACTCATCTTCCCCGGGAGGTTGGCATCTGACAGAGTAAACAAACTGGCTCACACCCTGATTGCAAAGCTCTTGAAAATATAAACATCTCTCCCAAGGACCAAGACAGGAAGTTTTTATATGTTGTTTTGTTTCTACAAATTTATTCTAGTCTTCAGAGTAGCACAACTCCCCATGAGTTTGCCTGTGGTGATAAAAGGGTTGGAGTCTAATTCTTGATGTGATGGCCATATGGACGGTGGCTCTGATGAAGAAAAAGAGTACAGTTATGTTTTAGAAAATCTCAGAGAATATTCCAGTAGGAAAAGGTATTAAGTTTTAACTAAGAAGACCTTTCATCTACTTAACAATTTGATAAAAATTCAATTTTGAAGTAATTCTCTCCCCCTGGCACGTTTGTCTGCACATTTAGCTGGGGGCCTCTAATTTTTTCCCAACTTCTTTATTCCTTGATTAAACTGAGAGAAGAAAGAAAAGTTACATTGGGGAGAGGGGCATTTTTGACCTACAACTGAGTCAGACAGAAGCACAATACCACTTAGCAAAATTCTTTGTCCAATTTTATTTTGCCCTTCATCCTGCTCGTTGCAGCTTCTGAAGCCACACATCACATACACTGTTTTTCATTATATGAAATTTCTTTGTTACTGGTTGAAAATCGTATTTCAAGAGCTGTTTAAATCTAGGACTTCATTAGCTGCAGAACTAGAGCAAAATCAACTGATACAAATACATTTTTATCTTGTCACTTCTATTTTTTTTTTACTTTATTGTTTTCCTTTATATTTTACTTCAAAGATCTAGACTCCTTTGATTATTTATTTGATTTAGTGATTTATTTTATGGAATAATTTTTCTGTTTCTATAGTATAACAGAATTTTCACTTTAAAACATATTTTTGGGAGGCTGGAAGTGTAGCTAAATAATAAATTGTGTGTGTTCAGCATTAGTAAGGTCTTGTCTTCAATCCTAACACCAGAAAAAAATAAATAGAAAGGGATATGTGCATTTTATAAGACAAAGTTTTGCAATATTTTCATTTTAGGATGAAACTTAGGCTTGGAGAAAAAACATCTTTGTACTTTCTAGTGTTATTTTTCACTGACAACAGCACAGTTTCATAAGTAAAGATTCTTTTCTTTGAAAAATAACAGTTTGTAACAGGAGAATTGAAGCAAGTCAATGACGCTGTAGCAAAACAATCAAATTTCTGTATTTCATAAAATTCACTAGTATTTTGTGATCTATTACAATTATAGTTTTTGTCTTAAGCTTGTTTTCATGGGATGAAAACTAGCCCTTTTTGTGCATCTTAAGAATAACCATAGAGAAACATTTTATAGCACACATGTATGTTTTAGTAAATTTTATCCAAATTCAAACATTGAATTTGTTTCATGATGCAGACTCTGAGTACATGTTTTCTCAATACCATCGACATTCCTCCGTGTCTTCTGTTGCTCTCTATCATCTGTCATGTACATTCTATGAGGCAATTCTGGTTACAAAGTAGCTCTACAGTTGTGAGTATGGTAACAACAATCCAAAGATGAATGTTTCCACCATTTGTCTCAAACATGATTTCACATTTTTAAGGAATCACTTTCTTTGGAAAGTTTTTACTAGCCTCAACTGTTAGAGAGTTCTATTCTTCCTCAAAACACAAATGGATCTTTATGATGACCTACTCAGAAGCAAGGCAATCTATTAAAATGCTAATTCCCACTCCAACCCAGGGATAGAACCTTATTTTAAACACTCTTCACTCAGGTTGCAAAGTTGGAGAACTTTGTTCATTGAGTGGGGTTCTCTAACTTCGCAATTAGAAACACCAAGTCTGGGAATTTGTGTGTATCACATATTATCTAATGAAAAATAATCTGACAATTTACAGAGATGTACATTCTGTCTGCACTTTATAAGAACATGTTATAAAGATGACATAAAATGTGTCCTGAAGCCTTAGTAGAAAGAATGAAGGAAAGAGAATCTTCAAACCCAAAGTTCAACTTTGACTTATATTCTGTCATCCTGGATAATTACAAAAGACAAACAAACAACAAAAAGATGCTATGTACCTAAACAGAAACCATAAAGTGTCTTGTTGTCCTCTATCTCATTTGATCTTGTTATTTCATCTTAGATATTTGTCATCTACAACATGAAGACAAGTTAAAAATTTTACAGGAAAAAATAATTGAGAAATGAGAACTTCAGAAGACAATTAAGAAATCTCCATTAACTTTAGATGCTAGAGTTTGAAGTGATAATTGAATCTGAGAATGTCTACAGTGACTAAACAGTTCAATAATACAATTGGAATAAATATTGACTCTCTTATACTTACTGCCAAGAGATTCCCAGACTCTGTGATGTATACAAGGTCAATGGATATACATGCTTGTATAGGATGAAGTTGCATTCCTCAATATTTCCATAATATAATATCTGAAATTGTATTAACATAAAAATCATGTAACTCTTAACTAGGTGATTCTTTAGTATTATTGCTAACTCTATATACCTAGATGGAAAGAATGTTTCATAAAGAGGCAGAGGCTAGAACCATTTGTAGCTAGTCCCCCATAGCTGTATAAGGGTTTTTATTGCTGTGATTAAATATCATGTCCAGAGAAAGTTGGGAAATGAAGGGTTTATGTTGTTTAACTTCTACATCATATATCACTGAAGAAAGCAATTATGGCAGGGACTCAAGTATGGCAGAAATCTAGAGGCAGGAACTGATGAACAGGCCATAGAGGAGTGCCGCCTACTGGCTTGCTTTTCATAGCTTGTGCAGCCTGATTTATTATAGAACTCAGGACCACTATCTAAGAGAATGAATCAACCACAGTGAGCTGGCACTCCCACATCAACCATTAATCAAGAAACTACCACAGGGCAATCTGGTAAGGACATTTTATGAGTTTAGGTTCATTCTTCCATGATGGCCTTAGACTATGTCATGGTGACAGAAAGCTAGGTAACATACCAGCTAATAGTGTTCAACAGAATGAATAGAGATAATTACTTCTGGTTGTATGAACTACCTAATACCTGTCCTAAATTACAAGTATAACTTTAACTCATATTGGTCATATATTACTTGTTATTACTCCTAAAAGACTATAAGGACTGTAACCACAAGGACTGGAGAAGACTTTTCTTAATTGAACCACATCTTAGATTGCATTAATTAATCATCCCTGGAGCCTGTCCTTTACTAAAGGGCAAATAATCTATTTCATATGGAACAACATAGCTGTTATATGAAATTTCTTTACAAAGGACACATAATTAGTGTCCACACTAGCTTTTAAATCACTTGTACTTCAATCTTAATTTTTTGGTTTGCTTGTTTTGGTTTTGTAATTAATTTTTAAAAAATGTATTCACTTTACATCCTGCTCACTGCCCCTCTTCCAAGTCACTTTCTCCCACAATCCTCCCACAACCCCCTTCTCCTATGAGAGGGTGGGGCAACTCTGTGTGTCCTTCCACCCTGGCATATCAAGTCTCTAAGGGGCTAGACACATACTCTCCCACTAAGGCCAAACAAAACAGCCCAGATAGAAGAACGTATCCCATGGATAGGCAACAGCTTTTGGGATAGCCCCTGCTCCAGTTGTTCATGACCCACATTAAGACCAAACTGTATATCTGCTACATATGTTCATGGAGGTCTAGGTACAGCCTTTGTCTGCTCTTTGTTGGTGGTTCAGTTTCTGAGAGCCCCAAGGGTTCAATAGTTGACTCTATCAATCTTCTTGTGGAGTTCTTTTCCCCTTCAGGGCCACAATCCTTCCCCCTACGCTTCAATAAGAGTCTCCAAGCTCCATCCACACTTTGGCTATGAGTGTGTGCATCAATCTGAGTCAGCTGCTAGGTGGACAGCCTACTATACTCCTGTTGGCAAGCATAACCGTATCATTAGAAGTGTCAGGGGCCAATCTTGTTTTTATCATCTAACAAGTATAACATTTCCCCCTAATATTGTGGTTCTATAACCAACACCTGGAATACCTATTATTAAGTAGGCCAATTTTAGGGATCTGACAAGAAACTCCAAGAAGGTCATGTAGCCTGTACACCAGCCCTGCTTGATGAATTCCCAGAATCGTCTCTATGCAGCATATTCAACTAAAACACAAAAAAGGATACACTCTATTCAGAATCTCATGAACTTTTTTTCTAAATTATACCTTACACTGGGACACACACACACACACACACAAAACCCTCAACAAGTTAAGGAAACAATGGAATACTTCTGTGCATCCTTTCTGCCCATAATAAAATAAAAAAATCAACACCAAAAGAATCTCTAGGAATTACAGAAACTCTTAGATGTTAAACTATACATCACTAAATGGTGAATGGGTTGAAGAAAAGGCCTCTAGGAAACATTAAAAGCAGTCCAGAGGTATTTTTTTACAATGAAATATTTTTTTATTTTTTATTGGATATTTTATTTATTAATGTTTTAGATGTCATCCCCTTTCCCCATTTTCCCTCCCTAGAAGCCACTAAACCATCCCCCCTCCTTCTTTTTGCTTTATACCATTTGAATTACATGCAAGTATTCAGGTCAGTTTCAGGTTGAGAGACTAGCAATACAATAGATACAAATAGTCAAGGAACAAGCAAAACAATAAATAAAAATAGTCAAAGAACAAGCAAGGCAATAAACAAAATTCCATAAACACTCCCAAGATCACTGTTTCTAAGGGCTTATCAGGATGACCAAAATATCTGAATCAACTTCCCTGTCCTAAGTCCAAATGCCCAAAGTCATTTTCATGCCTGAAGCCTACTTCCTTGTTCTAGTCTAAAATATAGATTCCTGCATGAAATTACTTCTTTGTTCTGACCTAAGATTTAGATTCCTACCTGAAATTACTTCTTTGTTCTAGCCTAATGTCAGATTCCTGTCTGAAGCCTACTTCCTTGTCCTTGGCCAATGTCATATTTCTGCCAAGCAGCCCATTTCCTTGTCCTTGGCCCATGTCAGATTCTTGCCAAGGAGCTCCAAAGGCTCTGTGCTTCTCCCCCTTTTATATTTCATTAATAAGACTGAGCATGTCTTAGGTCATTCTGACAAGAATGCCTTCCTTACCCATCATGGAATATGCATGATCAAAAGCAATGCACCTATGTCTTAGGTTGGTAAGGCTCTGCACAGAATCTTACCTGGCCTTAGATTGCCAACCTGTTAATTTAATAACTCTGTCATGGGGTGGGGGGTGTCTATTTTCAGGTCCAAGCTATGTACTTTGGCTGCCAACATGTTGATGTTGTTAAAGACAAGCTTTAACATGATGGAAAGGAATAAAACTATTCCCAGGACAAAAAGGGCTAGCATGATCAAGGTATATATGCCAAAATAGAAATACTGACCTCAGGCCATGGCTAATATTGTTAGCAGTATATGCTGCATCAACTCTCAGCAGAGCAGTATTCTTGAAATTTATAAGCTCACTATGTAAAGTTAAAATATCCAGAGAGATTTTTAGAATTATGCCAAATGTCTTTAAACTTTTTCCTAATTATAATGACTACCACTATAAATTTTAGAACTAACATGAATCCAATGGTACTTGGCATGACAGTAGAGATGGCTCCTTACCCTTAAATTTTGAACCTCCTTTTGATAATTTGAATAGGATAAAGACCATCAATCCATTCTTCCAAATGCCCATCTAAATCCTCTTGTATATTCAACACATTAGCAACATTTTTTGCTAAATGATTAACAAAAGTAGCTGTCTTAAATTCTCGTGTCAAAGCAATTGCAAAAGCAGTGGTTCTAGTCATTAATGTAATTAAGGCTGTTATACCAGCAATAATGAAGCCCACTACCCTCTTGCTTCTGCTTAAAGCCTGACTCATTTCTTCAAGTACTTGCCAGAAGTATTTTTTTATTGCTAAGTACATAAGTTTACAAATTCACAAAGAGTACAAATAAAATTTTGAGTTTGAGGCCAGTCAAGAAGAAGAAGGAAGAGGAAGAGGAAGAGGAGAAGGAGGAGGAGGAGGAGGAGGAGGAGGAGGAGGAGGAGGAGGAGGAGGAGGAGGAGGAGGAGGAGGAGGAGGAGGAAAAGAAGAAGAAGGAATGAGAAGAAGAAGAGGAAGGAGAAGGAAAAGCAGCACCAGTAGCAGAAGCAGAAGCAGCCACCACTAGTCTAAATGGACTCACTCCAGAATTCTAGCAGACTACCAAAGAATTACAACCAATACTTCTCAAATTATTTAAAACAGAAACAGAACTAGCACTCCCAATCTTCATCTTAGAAGCAATTATTTTTCTAATACCAGAACCACATAAAGGTACAACTTCAAAATATGCTGATTGTGGTAACTCAGATGAAAAAGACAAATGGTATATGTTCACTCTCATCTGTGACTCCTTGCTCTAAATCTCCCTGTATGAGAATATAACAGAAACCTGGAAACTAAAAAAAGACCATGAGGGTAAAGAAGAAAGGAGCTTTAGAAGGTATGGTTTGTAGAACAAGAGTACAGGTACTATGAAAGAAGAAACTGGAAAAATGGGTGTAGGTGCTTTAATGGGGGAAAATGTAGAAAGGAAGAAGAAAGAAATAGAAAATTACACTAAGGATGTTTGTGAAAGACACAGGGAAATATTTTATAAGCTTATTTAAAATATTTTATAAACTTATTTAGAAATATTCATGTACGTGTGTGTGTGTGTGTGTGTGTGTGTGTGTGTGTGTGTGTGGGTGTGTGGTTTAAATGTAGGTACTCCATAGGAGGTGACAATGTACTCCTGAGAAATACAGTTAGCCTGGAAAATTCCATGGGACACACCCATACAATATATAGTACAGCCATTGTCCTTGGTTAACTCCAAAAATTTTAAGGCAAAACACTTTTACCAAAGACACCACATATTTCAGACACGGAACTTGAATGATATTAGATGAAAGCCTGAAATGTCTTCAGTGCACTGCCACTATCCCAACTCAGTTCATCTGACCAGCCCCTGATAAATCTCAAGTCAGTTAACTTTTCTTCTCAGCCTGTCTACATGCCAGCATTTCAAAATGCCTTGTACCCAAACTCATAGTTGTTCAAATATTATTTTCTTACCAGAGTTACCTGGCTATCTGAAACTTCTCCATTCCTAATTACTTTTGTTGTGGTTATTAAAAATTGTAGTGTTCTTGAAAATGTTATTATGGAATACAACCCACTACACTAATGTCTTAATTCAGGTATGCTGATTAGCATTACATAGACTTTTGAGCTCTCTCTCTCTCTCTCTCTCTCTCTCTCTCTCTCTCTCTCTCTCTCTCTCTCTCCCTTCCCCTCTCCTCTCCCCACTCCCCCCCAAGGAATAGCATAGCCATGATTCCAGACTATTAGAAGTTGACAGTCAGGGGTGGTGAGAAGGAATATGGATACTCATTGGGTGAGCCTTGTGGTCTCTAAGATATGAAAATGTTCTCCAAACTCATGTGTTATTTTAAGAGCAACAGTAAAAATATTCAAGTACAAGGAAATGGGTAAACTTGAACTTCAATCTTAACTAAGTAGTTTAACTTGGGGAGTGGGAGGCTTGTTTTCCTTTTCTGTGATGGTGTCTATTGGAATACCCATTCCAAAACTTTTCTCTTCAATACAGTGAGAACAAGTATGAGAAGTTTAACTATGAAAATAATACATTTAAAATATAATTTCAACCATCACCTCTCTACCCATAAACTTTGCATTTTTTGTAGTATGCAACTGTAGGATCCTCAGGCAAGTGATTAAATGAGTTAACTTGAACACTAGGACAACAAGTAAAGGCAAAAGAGAGACTGACCACTGAAAATCTCTCATAAGCAAGTTGACACCATGAAAATAACTTATGAGTCATTCTAGAACTTACAGACCTCCCTTTTCAATAGGCTGCAAGAGATCATCTAGCTAGATGTTGACACTCTGATAAGGCCTTCCTCCTCATACTTTGATTAGCAGTGTTGAAGACAGGCAGTACTTGGGCTCTCAGTGTCTTTCCTACTGGAAGAGGTACCTGGGCAGACTTAACTGTAAAATAATTCAGCAGAAAAAAATGCTCAATGTAAATGCTGTAGGTGATTTGATGTATACATAGGATATCTCCTTCCAATGCCTCAGCTTTATGACGTGGTAGTAAAATCATTTTGACACAAGGTCTTTAATAGCATTGCTGTTCTTTCTACAGTAATTGATAAACATGATTAATATATTCAGCAGATGATCTGTCACCCTGAGAGGCTGCTAAATGAATCAAGCTCATTAAGTGCTCCTTCTTTATTAATAGCACAAGTCACACAGCTGTGATGTACACAAGTTATTAGTAGAGGTGGCTTCTGCCTTGTGTTGCAACACGTCTTAAAAATAAGCCAATTCAGAGAGGGACATGAATCATCATTACTGGAGCCTGCCAGATGACCCAGGGTCATACAATTCCAGGCCTTGCAAGTCTCATACAAACTAGCTCATGACACAGAAGATCACCCACTTTGCTTTCTGGCAAATGCATTAAACCAGCACCAAACAAGAACAATATAAAATAAAGAAAAAGTCATCAACCCATATCCCTCATAAACAGAATTTTTAAATTCTTCCCAAAATTTTGGTAAATTAAATCTACAAAGTGTGTTTGTAATAGGTTGGGTTTTTTTTGTTTTGTGGGGGTTTTTTTAGGGGGTGGGGAGGTTGGTTTTTTTGTTTTGTTTTGTTTTGTTTTGGTTGGGCTTTTTTGTTTTTTGGCTTTTTGTTTTGTTTTGTTTTTTGTTTTGGTTTGGTTTGGGTTTTTTTTGCCAAGAACTAAATAAAAAGTAGGCTGGGAGAGAAAATAGTGTAGTTGTTTTAGAGCATGTGGAATCATTAAAAAATATAACATTAAATATCCTTTTATTATTAAAGTTCTCACGTTCTCAGCATGTTAGAAATGAAAGAAAATTTCCCCAAATTGATAAAATAGTATCCTCAAGCAAATGACAGCTAAAGTCTAGAAGGTCAAAATTTAGTTGCTTCCACTAGAAGTGAATCCCATGAGGAAAGAATCTCAGGATGAAACAAACTGAGGACCTACCACTGTAACCTAAGTTGCCTCTACACCTCTCAGAGATCCCTTTGGAAGAATGACATATCATCAGCAGTGTATTTTCATCACCCATCACGAGGATATATAAGAGATTATGTGGAAGAAGGAATGGATACTCAATTTGATATATTTTCAAATTTCAAACTACTGAAAACAAAAAATGCTAAAACTAGCCACAGCAGTACAGTAGGATTAAGGAGATGATAGGAAAAATTTAGATAAAAATGAATAAATTCAAATATTTTGTACAACCTGGGAACTGTCCTTATTAGCCACGTATATATGCTTGAATGCAAAGGAGATAGATTTTAAATGTTTTTACATTATACACAAAAGTTAATAACTACTTTAGGTAGCAGGTGCCTGAGTCATTTAATATAGTCATTCCAAACTTAGATGCTACTTTCCATAAGTATAAAATATGATTTTGTTTGTGATTCATTTTAAAAGAACCTTAAAATACACCTTAAAAATTATTTTAAAACACAGTGGGAGAATACTTACAATGTAATATTTATAAGAATAAACATGATATCCAGACATGATCCTGGTATTGTTTACACATATATGTACTTGTTAGATTTCCAAGCTACTGGACATAGTGTATTATCATTTTTTAGATTTTTTATATTAAAATAGAATTACATCATCCTCTCCTTTTTACTTTCCCCAAGGCACCTTATGTACACCACTTGTTTTTTCAAATTCATAGTCCCTTTTTGTTTATTATTGTTATATAAATATATAAATATGACCTGCTCAGTTCCTATAATATCACTAGTGTGTATATGTTATCAGGGTTGACCACTTGGTGTTGTATAACGAATTGGTGTGCTCTTCCCAGAGGAAGACTATTTCTCCCACTTTCAGCATTCCTTAGTTGCTAGTAGTTATGGGATTGAGGCCTCTTGACCTTTGCTTCTTTCAAGTTAGCATGTCTGTCAGTGTTCTTGCTCAGGTTGTGTTTCAGTCAATGGTCATGTTGGCGAGATGTCATTTTACAAAAGTAAGCAAAACTAAATTGATTCTACTATAAAAGAGCATTATGGAAATATTTTTTAAAAAAACAAAAGGGAGGAGTCAATTTAAGGGGAGTGAAAAAAGTAGAGAGGACTGAAGGAGAGAG